>NC_043025.1:649188-671688 GCF_006345805.1 Octopus sinensis
GAGGAAAAGTCGATATGAATATGACAAAAAAAGAAACACCGTATTTACCGGTGTATAAGCCGCTATTTTTTACCTGGGAAATTTAGTGTGCCGCTTAGAGAAAGGTGCGCCTAATGTGTGTAACTTTTTTTATAGTTCCAGGAGGAAAATAATTTGTGTATGGAGATCGAATGATTCCACTGATTTTTTTGGAGGAAAGGTCGGTCGATGAAGACTATTGCTACAGGCATTGGTGCCTGGAAGAAAACAAAGCACAGTTTTTTTTTAACTTCATGTTTTGATAATGTTTTTTTTTATCCAATAAAGAATTTAATATTGACGGAAGGTGTTTGTTGCTGATTATAGTAAGATAAAATAAAAAAAATCAACAATACATCTCAAAGTTGAAGAATAAAACATTTTGAAAATACATACACATCAACAACAACAAAGCTAGCAGCGGTCACGTGGCTCCATAAGTCTTTATAAAACACCGGTAGGCTTTATGTGTGGATAAAAACCAAAATTTTCCCCAAAATCCCAAGCTAAACTTCACAATACAATAATACAAACATTAATAAGCCACCTCAATTGTATAATACTAATCTTAAGCCAACATTCTACAACCCTGTCAACGAGACGACAAATATTAGTTCCATTACAACCTCTCAATCCGATACTAATATAAATCCCAATTTAGATTCTCCCCACTAACAACAAACCAACCAACATCAACATTACTAATAGTGAACCCCAACCACTTGCAACTGTCGCGCTTCTGAAATATATGGTATGCAGACACCTGTCTCCTCAAAAGCGTAATCTATAAGTGCCACGTGATGACCACATGCACCCACCAGGCAAGGGTGTATATTAATGGCACTGAGGATTTTCAATGTCGTTGTCGTGCTCATATGTATTCTTTCACTAATCCCGAATCTAAACTATTTCAATCTTTAGCAACACACATATACAACCTCAATTCAAAACAATGTCCAACACGCTCTATCGTGGTCCTAGTATGTGAGCTTCCCTCTACAACACAAATATAGGTAAATGTATGTATGTATAAAAGGGTCATTAACTATCTTCGCCTCCACAACTCCTCACTGTTAAATTCTCTGACGTTATTTTTTATCGTAAGCATAAAAACTGCCCGACATTCATGCACTTCCCTAATTCCAAATAAATAAAGCTGTAATGTAAAACAAGTGTCAACCTGACAATCGACAAGTGAACACATTCCAAATAGCAAATATGTGTGTGTGTGTCTATGTATACATATGTATGTTAATATATATATATATATATATATATATATATATATATATATATATATATGAGCATATGCAATACATATGAAATATCCAAAATTGCATTTACAAATACATAATATAACATACAAGCTCTTACATACCTTACATGCAGACACAACACACATATACGCACAATATATATACATATAAACTCCTACATTAATACACAGTATTAAACATTAAGTAGTCAGCATATATATATAGATACCTACAGAAATATAAATATATATAACACGCATCCCAAATTTATTCCATGTATTATGATCAATCGATTTTTCATCCTCCTCTCAGCCTCCTAAATCTCTCCAACACACATCACAAATTTCTTCAAATTTTTGCTTTTCAACCGTCTCTACTCTCATTTGACCCTTCTCGGCTTCAAACAATAATTAACAAAAGTCAAATACTAAGAAAAATACCGACCCGATTTTTTGTACTACTAACATTCTTAACCACTCCCTCGTACCTGAAAAGTGTCCTTAAAAAATACCCCACGTAATTTGAGATGGAATTGTGTTTCATTATTGTACAAGCTAGAAGGGGATACTCCTTCAACATTCAGATGAATACTTATTTATTCACATCGTTTAAAATTAAACATACGTTATCTTCTAGCTTTGAGATTTTGATTATGTGATTGCTTACTTTTAGAATAACTTTGCATGGTGGTTGTGAAAGGGCTAATGTGTTCAGTTTCAACAGAAAACAGGAAGAATATTTGGGCCCGACGTGGCCAGTGCCAATGCTAATGGGTTAACTGAAAATTACTGAAGAAAAATAAAAGCATAAAAAAACATTTTAGGTAATTTGGGGACGCAAATTTATGAAGTCTTAAGGGTGGAGAACCTTTTTATCTCATCCTTAATGCCGTTGAGGAGACTGGACAATGGCCAATAGAAGGCCGATATAATATAATGAAAATCGTAACTTACCAATAAAGTGCTGTTAGTCTCTGTTCGTAAGAGGTAGTGAATGTTTATATATATCTATATATATATATATGTGCGCATATATATATATTGCGTCATTTGTTTATTTACCATACATTTTGTCATTGAAGTAGCACACAATTATGCATATATATATATATATATATATATATATATAGTGTGTGTGTGTGTGTGTGTGTGTGTGTAAATATAGATTGGCGTCTTTATTTCTCATTATATGAATCCGATATGAAAAGTTTGCGTCAGCAGTCAAAGATGGGCGTTGATAGTGGAAGAGTGTAAATGAGAGAGGGGAAAGAAAGTGATAGAAAGAGAGAGAGAGAGAGGGAGGGAGAAAGAAGAAAAAGAGGGTTTTGTGTGTGTGTCTGTGTGTGTGTGTGTTTATGTGTGTGTGTGTGTTTGTGTGATGCTATTAGCTACATAACCATGTACTAAGGATTTGGTGAGATTGATACATTTTAATTCCCTTCACTTACTCAGTATACCCTGCTTCTTCCCCGACATTAGCATTCCAGCAGAAATGGAGAAATGAAAATTATGTCACTGTCTGGTGTTGCATGTGTGTATGTATGTGTGTGTGTGTATATGCGTCACTGCATGAGACTGTTTACATCCGCGTAACTGAAATTAACTTGAAATAATCTAAGTACTATTTTACAAATTGTGATATCTCGTGTGTGTGTGTTGTGTGGTGTATATATGTATATATATATATATATAATCACGCACACACAGTAATCAGAATTATATAAACGTATATATTCATGTATTTGTATATATATATATATATTATATATATATTAATATATATATATATATATATATATATATATATATATATATATATATAAGTAGGTGAATGAATTATTCTAGCATGGAAAATTCGTTTAACCGATACCTGGGTAGCAAATTCACGTCGGAAAACACAGTTGAAGTGACCTGTCAAGGGTAGAAACTCGGGTTCTTGTGTGCAAATTTGTGTTATTTATATGAATAAATGAAAGAATGGAGTCGAACGAGGTTTTTACTCTCGACACATGTTTCGAAGACGCATAATTTTAATTCCGAAGGAATAAATGGTGCATTATGCCATCTTCTCATCAGGAAAGATTAAGAGCCTCTTTCAGCCACAAGACGAACAAAATTTTTGATGATTGCTACATGGTGACCACAGTGACAATGAGTGTTTTTTTTAAATAATCCGTTATAAGCAATGACTTAAAAAATGGGTAGAAGGAGGGAGTAGTAAAAATAGGTAGGGGACAATATGTATGCTGTATGTATGATGATGTACGGGTGTGTGCTTGTGTTAATGATTGCGAGTGATTGTGTATGTGTATGATGTGTAATAAACTGCATTTGTGTCTGTGTGTGTATGTGTTATTGTGTGTGTGAGGTAGACAAACGTCAAATACACTTAGTAGTAAGGTGTGAAATTTGTGTCTGTGTGTTTGATCGTGCGTGTTATAGAGAGGGATATATATATATACATACGTCAAAGAAAGTTAGTAGCTATGGAACATAAAATCGTTTAAAAGCGGCATTAACCGGAAATGATTAAAATATTGTTATACGATCAGACGATAGATTTTTCATCTGTTAGAATCATCTCACTTTTGCTCGATAACTATTGATCATCGATCTCTTCCCAAATACAATGTCAAAAGCCAACATTAAAATGAAGTACATTTCTAAATTCATTGTCATCCACCATTCTCTTCGTGAAGAATCTCTGAAGTTTAAGCTGGATGTGCTAGAAATAGCAATCAAATATTTCCTGTGAGCAGACGATAGATTCATTTAACGATAGCGTCACTTCAGAAAATCAAGTTAGCAATAACGATAATAATTTAAATGGTATATATAATGATTGACATGGAAGCAAACGATACAAATTCACTTAACAATAGTTCGTTTCAGAAAATTACGTTTGTGAAATAAAGTATATGATAGAGAAATGATAACAATTCTGAAGAGGAATTAAAGGTTTTAGCAGCTTTAAAGTTATAGGAAAAAATTTTCGTTATCAAGTAACAATATTTTATACGAAAGAAGGATGACAGGCGAGGATTTTGTGGTGTGAAGGTTCTTCAATTGTATATGTCCTGGTCTGTGTGTGTATGTGTGTGTGTGTGTGTGTGTGTGTGTGTGTGTGTGTGTGTGTTTGTGCCTGTGTGTGTGTTATGCACTGAGATATATAATGATTATAATAATGGACACAATTATATTCCAAACTTCTATAGGCGCGGGAGTGGCTGTGTGGTAAGTAGCTTGCTTACCAACCACATTGTTCCGGGTTCAGTCCCACTGCGTGGCACTTTAGGCGAGCGTCTTCTACTATAGCCTCGGGCCGATTAAAGACTTGTGAGTGGATTTAGTAGACGGAAACTGAAAGAAGCCCGTTGTATATATGCATATATATATTTCTATGTGTGTGTTTGTGTGTCAGTGTTTGTCCCGCCCCCCCCCCCCCAACATCGCTTGACAACCGATGCTGGTGTGTTTATGTCCCTGTAAGTTAGCGGTTCCGGAAAAGAGACCGATAAAAGAAGTACTAGGCTTACATGAATAAGTCCTTGGGTCGATTTACTCGACAAAAGGCGGTGCTCCAGCACGGCCACATTCAAATCACTGAAACAAGTAAAAGAGTAAAAGAGAGAGAGAGAGAGCTCATCTGTACCCAAACCTTCAATAGTTTGATGTCCTATTTTCATAGGAGTGAGGGGAAGAGGGAGATGAAAACATGCAGGGGCCTCTAAACTGTTTAACGTATTTGTATCTGAGAAAGTCTCCAGTATTCTTGATGCCTTCTGCAAAAAGTGAAAGATAAAAAAGGAAATTGAAAAAAAACTAATTGTCTTCCAGTATCTGTGTGTGTGTCTGTGTGCGTGTGTGTGTGTGTGTTTGTGTGTGATGCAATGAGATACATAACCATGCCTATGAGTTTCTTTAATATAAAACTGAAGTGAATATTAATGATAATATTAAATGATAATATTAAATGACATAATTTCATTGTGAAGGAGGTTTAATCTTTAATGTTTTCAGTCTCGTCCACCACACTACTTGTTTAGCCACCGGGCAGAAGAAACTGCTTTTCCTTCCCGGCCTAAAGAAGGTGGCGGGGCGATCTTTACAATGAACTCGGCACGTAAACTGGATGGACGAGTGCATGCAGGACTATTTCATCGCCCTGCGCACACCCCCGACATATCCGTCCGACAACACTTTCGTAACTGTAGAGCTTGTCTTGAATGGGCAGAGCTCCCCGGTAGCACTGCCAGGCCAGGGATTTCTGGAAGTTAAGGACCAGTTAGTTGATTCCCTCCACCAACGCCCAGAATTTACCCCGATTTCGTCGTTGTTCTTTCCCCTCTACTAATCCCCTATAGAAATCCAAGGTGGAACTATCAACGCCCGCGTTGCCCGACAGGCAGAAAGCTGTGAGAGCTTGCCGACACTCCAGGTGCCAAGCGCCCTTTCTTGGCCAACGCTTGACTCAGTACTGTAGCTTCTTCAGTGAGACGAGCCGCAGAATGTCCCGTTTGACAAACAGTAAATCCCCTATTCTCGCCGCTAAAGAAACGAAGGAGCTGTCGCAGTCTCAGCGCATGTCTGCGAATCATTACCAACGGCATGTCCAGTACTCCACTGAGAGGTTGTTGACAGAAGATGGACCGTCTGATGAGCGGAACACATACCTTCTTTAGAAAGCGGAATAACAAACGCTCTAACTTTATCGGGCATGGGACTACATTCAGGCAGTCATAGATGACGGAAGCGATGTACGCATTCGCCACCTCGACTCGACCCTTCACGAACAGCTTCCTCTCTGCCAATTTCTGGGTGAGATCGACTATCCTGTTCGTCACCTCCCACCCGTTGTTGTCCACCTCGAGGTCTACAGCAGACCAGACCCCAAGCAGTTTAACCTGTCTTTCCGTCTAGCGCCCTACAAACTGTCGGTTGGTATGGTTCTGCCTCTCCAACTGCCGATTTGCAGGCCCACCGACTTCTCTTGGATAAGCTTTGCCCCTATCAACGCTTCGTGGACAGTATTATGATGACACAGTCCGTGTTAGCTGATACGAACATTCCACATCCTAAGACACACATATATACATATATATATATATATGTATTATATATATATATATATATAATATACATATAATATATATATCTATATATATATAATATATATATATATATATATATAATAATATATATATATATATATATATATATATAATATATATATATATATATATATATATATAATATACCAATTAAGGACTGAACACGAAAAGTGGACAGTCAACATGCTAGATAAGACGTCAAATCGCCATTCTCCACAAAAAGTCTATGTTCTCAGATCAAACTCAACCAAACCAAAACAATAAACAAGTGAAAAATATACGAAATAAATATTTACCCATGTACTAAATTCAGTTTCGGCTGTTTTTCCGCAAGAAAAGTGCAGCCATCATCAGCATGGTCCCATATAAAATGTAATTTGCTGTACTAAATGCCAACACGATACCGAAATAACACGTGCATGGAGTACGGCCTATTACATTTGAAATATATATTTCAAATGTCTTTATTTTGGCGCGATGAGACCCGAGAAAACTAGCCTGCAGCTAATAGTTAGCAGCAGTTAATTTATCGGTTAGAGAACAAATATTTATATAAAATTAAATTAAGGGTAAAAATTGATATTTATCAATTAGAACCAGTGGTCTAGCATATTAAAGAAAGAATCCGAAGATTAAAATATTGTTTATTGTTTTGGTTTGGTGTTGAGTTTGATCTGAGAACATAGACTTTTTGTGGAGAATGGCGATTTGACGTCTATATCTAGCATGTTGACTGTCCACTTTTCGTGTTCAGTGCTTAATTGGTATATATAAATATTTTAATCTTCGGATTCTTTCTTTAATATGCTAGACCACTGGTTCTAATTGATAAATATCAATTTTTACCCTTAATTTAATTTTATATAAATATTTGTTCTCTAACCGATAAATTAACTGCTGCTAACTATTAGCTGCAGGCTAGTTTTCTCGGGTCTCATCGCGCCAAAATAAAGACATTTGAAATATATATTTCAAATGTAATAGGCCGTACTCCATGCACGCGTTATTTCGGTATCGTGTTGGCATTTAGTACAGCAAATTACATTTTATATGGGACCATGCTGATGATGGCTGCACTTTTCCTGCGGAAAATAACAGCCGAAACTGAATTTAGTACATGGGTAAATATTTTTTCGTATATTTTTCACTTGTTTATTGTTTTGGTTTGGTGTTGAGTTTGATCTGAGAACATAGACTTTTTGTGGAGAATGGCGATTTGACGTCTATATCTAGCATGTTGACTGTCCACTTTTCGTGTTCAGTCCTTAATTGGTATATATAAATATTTTAATCTTCGGATTCTTTCTTTAATATGCTAGACCACTGGTTCTAATTGATAAATATCAATTTTTACCCTTAATTTAATTTTATATATATATATATATATATATATATATATATATTAGCGGTTCGGCAAAATGGACCGATAGAATAAGTACTGGGCTTACAAATAATAAGTCCCGGGGTTGATTTGCTCGACTAAAGGCGGTGCTCCAGCATGGCCGCAGTCAAATGACTGAAACAAGTGAAAGATTTAAAAGTGTATTTTATATATATATATATATATATATGGCATCTGTATTTCTAATTATTTATTTCGGTTTGAAAAGTTTCAGTCAGCAGTTTAGATGATTGGCGGTGGAAGTGGAAGAGTTTGAAATGAGAGAGTGGGGAGAGGGAGCGATAGAAGAGAGAGAGGGGAAAGAAGAGGAGGAGAGTTGATGTGTACGATTGTGAGTGTGAGTTGTGTGTCTGTGTGTGTGATGCAATTAGATACACAACCCTGCCTAGCTTTTCTTTATATGAAACTGAAGGGAATATCACATTACGATTGCATTAATGACATAATTTTATTGTAAAGAAGTGAGTGAAAAGTTTAGCCGGAAAAAATTCCAATAATAATATTATAATAATAATAATAATATTATAATAATATAATAATAATAATAATAATAATAATATAATAATAATAATAATATTAATATATTTTTTTTTATTTATTTATTTATTTTTTATGTATTAGACATTCACTAGTACAACACCAAAAAAAAATAAAAAACCCAGATATATGGCACAGAACTTCCAACCTGTTGCCTCTTGAGGTCTCTGGGTGAGACTTGGAGCCAACTTGTACGGACATAAAGCAAAAGTCAAACATAGAATAATAATAATAATAATAATAATAATAAAAATAATAATATAATAATACTATTAATAATAATATAATAATATATATATTAATATTAATAATAAAAGATAATAATACAATAATAATAATAAAAATAATAATAATAATTATTATTATTATTATTATTAGTATTATTATCATTATCATTATTATTATTAATATTATTATTATTATTATTATTATTATTATTATAATAATTATAATTATTTTTATAATAATAATTATTATAATAATAATGATAATTATTATTATTATTATTACTATTATTATTAATATTAGTATTATTATCATTATCATTATTATTATTATTATTAGTATTATTATTATTTTTATTATTATTATTATTATTATTATTATTATTATTATTATTATTTGCCAATAGGGTCGGCATATGGGAGAAGATACAGTAGAAAATGCGGTGAGAGCTGGCAGAATCTTCAGTACGTCGAGCGAAATGCTTAGCGGTATTTCTTCTGCCGTTTCCTTCTGAGTTCAAATTCCCTCGAGGTCGACTTTGCCTTTCATCCTTTCGGGGTTGATTAAAGAAGTACCAGTTACGCACTGTGGTCGATATAATCGACTTACTCCGTTTGTCTGTCCTTGTTTGTCCTCTCTGTGTTTAGCCCCTTGTGGGTAGTAAAGAAACAGGATACAGTAGACATGGACAGTGGGGATTTCACGCAGAGACAACGAGTACACAGTTAAAAGATTAACAATGATATCTGACAAAAGAATATAACAATGAAATTTTGTAATAGGTGCAGTTAATCCCCTGGAGTTGGCTCAGGTACCCACACCCCAATCCTGAACCACTCGACGCTTCGAGAGCATCTGGGAAGGGCACTCTCCTCCCTTTCAAATTCACGAGCCCACAGGTACGTTACTAGAGTAGGTCCTCTCACACGTACCATTTTCTCTGTTCATCCACCTTTTGGCAAATGTACTGGGAGGCAGCACTTCACTCTGCACCCTCATCTTCCTTTCCAAAGGAAATTAAAAAAATATGACCCGTGATTGGCCGTAGAGAAAACTCTCTGCCTTTAGTCAGTTTAACCTGGTCCGCAATACAGCCACTTTCGCTACTGCTATTAGACAGAAGTTAATTGCCTGACCTTCCAGACTGATGGAAAGTGGCTGATCGATCTTCACTACGGACTCGGCCGATAGATAGAAACTGCCTACACTTAATAACAGCTTTTCAACATAACTCCACAAGTCAGTAATGCAAGGACACTGACGAGTGCGTGCAGAACGCTTTCATCGCTCTGCGCATATCTCGGGTAGGTCGGTCAGACAGCAATTCCGTGCTTGTAGAGTTTATCTCGATCCGGCAGTGCCCCCCGATAGCACTGCAAAGCAAGGGACTTCTAGAAGTTATCCATTATCCCCGTCTTGAAAGTCCTCCTCAACAGACTGGTTAGTTCAATTTTGTCAACGCCTAGCGTCTCTCCAAGTGCTTCATCGCACATTCCCTCCACTAACCCTCCATAGAACTTCAGAGTGGATTTTCCACTGATCGCATTGCCCACCTGGTAGAGGACAGTGAGTGCCTAGCAACATTCCAGATGCCAGTAACCCTTCCTCGGTCTCTTCTTGACCCACGACTGCAGCTTACTCAAGGAGATGAGATGTGGAAAAGCCTGTTTGACAAACGATGACCACACCTGTTCACCGTTTACGCAGAATATTTGGAGGTGCCGCAGCCCCAGTTCATGTCTTCCACAGCATGCCCAGTGTTCCGGAAATCGGAAAGCGAAAGCACAAAAACGAAAATTTGAAAAGGGAAAAGTAAAAACAGCATTTAAGAGTTCTCCTTTTCAGACCTTGAATTATAAGGCTAATAAAATATCAAAAATCTAATCAAGAATAGACGGAATTTTTCAGATCTTCAAAATATATTTATACTTGACAACGACTGAAAATTCCAGACCTAGAGTCCAATAGAGAATTAAGCATCTTAGATCTGAACAGGATATGCACTCTTTCAGCTAAACAATGTTTATATTTATTCGATCCTTTCACATAAGTTATGGATTCACAATTACTTCCCATCCAGTCACATGTGGTGTTTCGTTTTCTTCCAAACTTAGCCACTTTTGTAGCTTTTCTTTTGGCCTATATCGGAAGGGGATTATGTGATTGGCATAACGACTTTAAAATTCACCTTTAAATAAACAAAAGAATAAAAGAATAAAAGATTATGTGTGTGTGTGTGTACATGCATACAAAAATACACCCACATACGCACGGATATGTACATAAGCGCGCACACACACACATTTATGCGTATGGACTATTGTTTCGGTAAGTTGTGTCCACGAGAAAGACACTTCCAGTGCTCTCATCTGAAAAGTACCAGCATTAACCAGGGGTTAACATTGCGACAGACTGGTATCCGGTGTGTTGTATCCTTGTGTGTTGAAATACGTTCGATACCGAGATATACTGGGGGCCTAATGAGCCTGTAGATCAGGCAGAGAATTTAGCTTAGAAAATAGTTTAATGTAGACATTTAGGCATGCGCAGTGAAGTGTTTCTGTAACGTTTATGGAGGAAAAGTCGATATGAATATGACAAAAAAAGAAGTGAATATTAATGATAATATTAAATGATAATATTAATATTTTACATTCCACCGGTATCAGTATCTGAGTCTAAAGTTATAATTACTGCATACTGGTGGTACAGTTTTCAACCAGCAGGATGTAACCTGATGCTAATGCTTATGATATACATGCAGCAGAAAGGCGTGTCGTTCACAGGTTTAAAATAACTAAATTGCATTGTATATAAAATATGCTAAAAAGTAAGTTACTTCATGGTAACATTTAATTCTTATTTTAATGTCTTTTACACAGGATAAAACCCGAAATAGTGAACTCGGAATTTTGGAACTAAGTGAAAGACAATGATTGTTTACCATAAAGATTTTCCCGTTTTGCCGGAACATTCGATGTGGTTTACCAGAGCCTGGATTGTAGTACAATGCTTGTAAGTTGCGTCCCATGATTTGATTTTCCTCTCCCTTTATATTATGTATTTGTGTGTGAAAGTGTGTGTCTGCGTGTGTGTTTGTGTGTGAAAATAAGTAATGGTAAATGAATTATATATGTGATATATATATAATATATAGCGTATGTAGATAGATAGTATGAGAGAACTATAATGATCATGATAGAAGATAAAGATACAGCACAATGTAGTTTGATAGAGAGATAGCTAGACAGACACTGATAGTTTTGAGATTATATAGAATAGATAGATAGATAGATAGATAGATAGATAGAATAGATAGATAGATAATGATAGAATATAAAGAGAATAATAGATAGATATATAATATTAGAGATAGATAGATAGATTGATTGATAGATAGATAATTAGATACATAGATAAGATAATAGGATAGATAAGATAGATGGACATGATAGATAGATAGATAGAATATATATAGATAGATATGTTTCTTTATTAGCCACCAGGGCTGCACACAGATAGAACAAATTACAAGGTAGAGCTTTTCTTTGGGGGTAAAAAAAGTGGGGTTGGGTTTCGATCAAAAGGGATCGTAAAAGGAAAGAAAGAGGACAAAAAAGGGAGGATTTTTTTAAAAAAGGGGAAGAGGGGAAAAAATAAAAGGAAAGGGAGAGAAAAAAAGTTGATCAATAGGGATCGTAATCACAGAAATGTCAATATGAAGTGTAAAGAAAAGCCTACGGAAAAGACCACGGTAACCTCGGTCAATGAAGTCACATGTTATATTTCTTTCTTTTATTTTTTTTTTGCAAATAAGCAACTCTCTGTATTAATTTTTACGGTTCATAGAATCATAGTCAAGGTGGCTTCGTCATTCATACGTGCCATCCTTGCTACATTCACCCATCTTTTTTTAAAACATTCGCTAGACAAAATTTGCCTCTCTACTCTCACTTTCCTCTTCATGTGATACTTGAAGAAGTTGATGAGAGATTGACCAGAGAGGAAAGTGTTTGTCTCCAATCCTTTCGGGCGCGTCCACCAGATACATTCTTTCGCCATAGCCACAAGTATGATAAAAATAGCTCTTCCTTCCCGTTTGAAGGAAGGAGGCGTGACGATATTAACGATAGACTCGGCTGATAAACCGACACGTCCCACACGTGACAGCAGTCGTTCGACATAAGCCCACAGGTCGGAAATTGCTGGACACTGAACGATTGCGTGCAGAGCGGTTTCGTCGCTCTGCCCGCATCTCGGGCAGGTCGGCCCCGTGTTTCTCGAGCCATGCCTATAGAGCTTATCCCGAACGGGTAGCGCTTCTCGGTAGCACCGCCAGGCCAGGGATCTCTAGAAGTTGTCCATAGGTCCCGGGCCGAAAGTCGTTTGAAACAGGCGGGTCAGGTATTCCTCGTCGACGCCCAGGTTTGCCACGAGATCGTCGTCGTACCTCCCCTCCACTAATCCCCTATAGAATTCTTTGGTTGTGTTGAAGTCACTCAAGGTCGACCTGGGACGGCAGAGTTGCTTGAGAGCAACGCGACACTCGCGGTGCCATTCGCCCTTCCTCGGCCTCTTTTTGCCCCACGACTGTTGTTCGGTCATGGAGACGAGTTGCGGGAATGCGTGCCTCACAAACGGTGACCACACCTGTTCACCGTCGTCTACATAGTGCTGGAGATGTCGCAGTCTCAGCGCGTGTCTGCGCATCATCAACCACGGCATGCCCAGCCCTTCTTTTAACGGGTGTTGGCAGCAAATGGATCGCCTGACCATCGGGACGCATCCTTTCCACAAGAAGCGGAAGAGGATGCGTTCTAGTTTGGTGATGGTAGGGTCGGGACAAGGTACGACGGTCAGCGGTAGTAGATGATGGACGCGATGTAGGCGTTCGCCACCTCCGCCCGACCTTTTAGGGACACTTTCCTCTCGGCCCATTGCTGGGCGAGAGTGACCACCCTACTCGTTATCTCGTTCCAGATAGATAGATAGATATGTAGATATAATAGTATATAGATAGATAGATAGATAGATAGATAGATAGATAGATAGATAGATAGAGATATAGATAGAAGATCGATTGATTGATCGATAGATATAGATCATTTTCTATTGTTGCATCCTTTAAAATTTCAGGAACACAAACCACAGAGCTTCAAATCCCGTTCGCTGTCTTCGATGAGATCCGACAATTCTAATGTATGGCGTAGAATTTAAACCATAGCTGTAAACAATTCCTTACGTTTGTCATCCATTGGGCTGCGCCTATGCTGGGGCACTGCCTTAAAGTGTTTTAGTCGCACAAATCGACCCCAGTATTTGTTGTTAAGCCTGCTGCGTATTCTCGCGATCCCTTCCGCTGATTTGGCTAGAGTTACGCAACTTTATGCTTTTGATTTTTTTATTATTACTTACCAGAAAAAAGAAAAACATGAAGTTAATTATCGTCAGCCGCAGGCAATTCTGAATCAGACGTAAATGCTTTGAAAATGACGTGGTAAAAATGTGAAAAGTTTCAAGTGGTTGTAAGGAATTTAATAAGATACCGATCGGCCAAATTACTGGGACGTAAAAAACCGGAACCTCTTCCCAAGCGGTCATAGTGGATAAACTGAAACACATACACATATACATACACACGCTCACATATACATAGATATATACATATATGTAAAATATATATATATATATATATATATACATAAGTGTGTGTGTGTGTGTATATATATATAACAAAGTAAGTTTGGGGCTACTAATAAATATATATAATTGAAATATAGGATAAAATTTTTACGAGGATTTATCAAGTAGTTATTGTGAAAAACCTCAGAAGGGATAACTTATTAATTATTCCCTATGAATATATTTATATATATTAAGGGCATTACTTATACATAAATGCCTCACGCTAGGAGGGTCTCTTGAAGTATAAACTACTATAATGCCCACATTGTACAAAACGCGAGGGAATGCAACTCTCAAAGCGAGCCTCCAGAAACAGACGTAGCTGAACATCATATGATTCCGTAATTAGTGCACAAAATGCACTTTTCACTCATCAGCGCAGCCTTTGTCAAGACATAAAAATTAACAAAAATCAACGTACCAAACGAACACTTGTATCCTGGCGTTTGATACAATGTGGTTATTATATTCAGGCAGTCATAGATGACGGAAGCGATGTACGCATTCGCCACCACGACTCGACACTTCACGAACAGCTTCCTCTCTGCCAATTTCTGGGTGAGATCGACTATCCTGTTCGTCACCTCCCACCCGTTGTTGTCCCACCTCGGGGTCTACAGCAGACCAGACCCCAAACAGTCTAACCTGTCTTTCCGTTTAGCGCCCTACAAACTGTCGGTTGGTATGGGTCTGCCTCTCCATCTGCCGAGTTGCAGGCCCACCGACTTCTCTTGGATAAGCTTTGCTCCTATCAACGCTTGGTCCGTGTTAGCGGATACGAACATTCCACATCCTAAGACATATATATATATATATATATATATATATTTATATATATATGGCATCTGTATTTCTAATTATATAATTTCGATTTGAAAAGTTTCAGTCAGCAGTTTATGATGATTGGCGGTGGAAGTGGAAGAGTTAAAATGAGAGAGGGGTAGAGAGAGTGATAGAAGAGATTGAGAGAGGGGAAAGAAGATGTGGAGGGTTGATGTGTACGATTTTGAGTGTGTGTGTGTGTGTCTGGGTGTGTGATGCAATTAGATACATAACCCTGCCTAAGCTTTTCTTTAATATGAAACTGGAGGGAATATCACATTAACGATTGCATTAAATGATATAATTTTACTGTGAAGAAGTGAGTGAAATGTTTAGCCGGAAGAAATTTTCAATAACAATAATAATAATAATTATAATAATAATAATAATAATAATAATAATAATAATAATAATAATAATATAATAATAATTATTATTATTATTATTATTATTATTATTATTATTAATTTAGAGAGCAGTGCATGCCATCAAAGTGACACTAGGGTAAAATATACGAAGCCCAGTTACCCATCATGACTACCCGTCTGATAAGGGTACACCAGGCACATGCATCACAACCATAAGTGCGAAACATGATGATCTCATATCAAGATAAAAAGCACATGACCTTGTATGTGGGGCCCAGTTAGAATTTTCTTCTGATCGAGTAACAGATCCTGCTCAAAAGGTCCCTGAGTAAGGGTTGTTTAAGGATTTCAATTTCCCCCGAGGTCGACTTTGCCTTTCATCCTTTCGGGGTCGATTAAAGAAGTACCAGTTACGCACTGTGATCGATATAATCGGCTTAATCCGTTTGTCTGTCCTTGTTTGTCTTTTCTGTGTTTAGCCCCTTGTGGGTAGTAAAGAAACAGGATACAGTAGACATGGACAGTGGAGATTTAACGCTGAGACAACGAGTACACAGTTAAAAGAATAACAATGATATCCGACAAAAGAATATAACAATGAAAGTTCGTAATAGGTGCAGGTAATCTCCTGGAGTTGGCTCAGGTACCCCCACCCCAATCCTGAACAACTCGACGCTTCGAGAGCATCTGGGAAGAACACTCTCCTTTCTTTCAAATTCACTAGCTCAAAGGCGTGTTATTAGAGTAAGTCCACTCACACGTACCATTTTCGCTATTCATCCACCTTTTGGCAAATGTACTGGGAGGCAGCACTTCACTCTGCACCCTCATCTTCCTTTCCAAAGAAAATTTGAAAAAGTTGACGAGTGATTGGCCGTAGAGAAAAGTCTCTGCCTTTAGTCCTTTTAACCTGGTCCACAACACAGCCTCTTTCGCTACTTGCTATTAGACATAAGTAAATTGCCTGACCTTCCGGACTGATTGAAAGTGGATGATCGATCTTCACTACGGACTCGGCCGATAGATAGAACCACCGTACACGTGATAACAGCTGTTCAACATAAGAAAAATCTAATCAAGAATAGACGGAATTTTTCAGTTCTTCAAAATATATTTATACTTGACAACGACTGAAAATTCCAGACCTAGAGTCCAATAGAGGATTAAGCATCTTAGATCTGAACAGGATATGCACTCTTTCAGCTAAACAATGTTTATATTTATTCGATCCATTCACATAAGTTATGGATTCTCAATTACTTCCCATCCAGTCACATGTGGTGTTTCGTTTTCTTCCAAACTTAGCCACTTTCGTAGCTTTACTTTTGGCCTATGTCGGAAGGGGATTATGTGATTGGCATAACGACTTTAAAATTCACCTTTAAATAAGCAAAAGAATAAAAGAATAAAAGATTGTGTGTGTGTGTGTGTACATGCATACAAAAATACACCCACATACGCACGGATATGTACATAAGCGCGCACACACACACTCATAGGCGTATGGATTATTGTTTCGGTAAGTTGTGTCCACGAGAAAGACACTTCCAGTGCTCTCATCTGAAAAGCACCAGCATTAACCAGGGGTTAACATTGCGACAGACTGGTATCCGGTGTGTTGTATCCTTGTGTGTTGAAATATATATACTGGGGGCCTAATGAGCCTGTAGATCAGGCAGAGAATTTAGCTTAGAAAATGCTTTAATATAGATATTTAGGCATGCGCAGTCAAGTGTTTGTGTAACGTTTATGGAGGAAAAGTCGATATGAATATGACAAAAAAAGAAACACCGTATTTTCCGGTGTGTAAGCCGCTATTTTTTACCTGGGAAATTTAGTGTGCCGCTTAGAGAAAGGTGCGCCTAATGTGTGTAACTTTTTTTATAGTTCCAGGAGGAAAATAATTTGTGTATGGAGATCGAATGATTCCACTGATTTTTTTGGAGGAAAGGTCGGTCGATGAAAGACTATTGCTACAGGACATTTGTGCCTGGAAGAAAACAAAGCACATTTGTTTTGTTTTAACTTCATGTTTTGATAATGTTTTTTTTTATCCAATAAAGAATTTAATATTGACGGAAGGTGTTTGTTGCTGATTATAGTAAGATAAAATAAAAAAAAATCAACAATACATCTCAAAGTTGAAGAATAAAACATTTTGAAAATACATACACATCAACAACAACAAAGCTAGCAGCGGTCACGTGGTTCCATAAGTCTTTATAAAACACAAGGGTGTATATTAATGGCACTGAGGATTTTCAATGTCGTTGCCGTGCTCATATGTATTCCTTCACTAATCCCGAATCTAAACTATTTCAATCTTTAGCAACACACATATACAACCTCAATTCAAAACAATGCCCAACACGCTCTATCGTGGTCCATAGTATGTGAAGCTCCCCTCTACAACACAAATATAGGTAAATGTATGTTATGTATAAAAGGGTCATTAACTATTCTTCGCCTCCACAACCCCTCACTGTTAAATTCTCTGACGTTATTTTTTATCGTAAATATAAATACTGCCCGACATTCATGCACTTCCCTAATTCCAAATAAATAAAGCTGTAACGTAAAACAAGTGTCAACCTGACAATCGACAAGTGAACACATTCCAAATAGCAAATGTGTGTGTGTGTCTATGTATACATATATGTATGTATATATATATATATATATATTATATATATATATATATATATATATATATATATATATAAATACAGATTTATATATATATATATATATATATGAGCATATGCAATACATATGAAATATCCAAAATTGCATTTACAAATACATAATATATACATACAAGCTCTTACATACATACATGCAAACACACACACATATACGCACAATATATATACATATAAACTCCTACATTAATACACAGTATTAAAAACATTAAGTAGTCAGCATATATATATAGATACCTACAGAAATATAAATATATATAACACGCATCCCAAATTTATTCCAAGTATTATGATCAATCGATTTTTCATCCTCCTCTCAGCCTCCTAAATCTCTCCAACACACATCACAAATTTCTTCAAATTTTTGCTTTTCAACCGTCTCTACTCTCATTTGACCCTTCTCGGCTTCAAACAATAATTAACAAAAGTCAAATACTAAGAAAAATACCGACCCGATTTTTTGTACTACTAACATTCTTAACCACTCCCTCGTACCTGAAAAGTGTCCTTAAAAAATACCCCACGTAATTTGAGATGGAATTGCTGTTTCATTATTGTACCAGCTAGAAGGGGATACTCCTTCAACATTCAGATGAATTACTTATTTATTCACATCGTTTAAAATTAAACATACGTTATCTTCTAGCTTTGAGATTTTGATTATGTGTTTGCTTACATTTAGAATAACATTGCATGGTGGTTGTGAAAGGGTTAATGTGTTCAGTTTCAACAGAAAACAGGAAGAATATTTGGGCCCGACGTGGCCAGTGCCAATGCTAATGGGTTAACTGAAAATTACTGAAGTAAAAATAAAAGCATAAAAAAACATTTTAGGTGATTTGGGGACCCAAATTTATGAGGTCTTAAGGGTGGAGAACCTTTTTATCCCATCCTTAATGCCGTTGAGGAGACTGGACAATGGCCAATAGAAGGCCGATATAATATAATGAAAATCGTAACTTACCAATAAAGTGCTGTTAGTCTCTGTTCGTAAGAGGTAGTGAATGTTTATATATATCTATATATATATATATGTGCGCATATATATATATTGCGTCATTTGTTTATTTACCATAAATTTTTTCATTGAAGTAGCACACAATTATGCATATATATATATATATATATATATATATTATATATATATGTGTGTGTGTGTGTGTGTGTGTGTAAATATAGATTGGCGTCTTTATTTCTCATTATATGAATCCGATATGAAAAGTTTGCGTCAGCAGTCAAAGATGGGCGTTGATAGTGGAAGAGTGTAAATGAGAGAGGGGAAAGAAAGTGATAGAAAGAGAGAGAGAGGGAGGGAGAAAGAAGAAAAAGAGGGTTTTGTGTGTGTGTGCGTGTGTGTGTGTGTGTGTGTGTGTTTGTGTGATGCTATTAGCTACATAACCATGTACTAAGGATTTGGTGAGATTGATACATTTTAATTCCTTTCACTTACTCAGTATACCCTCCTTCTTCCGGGACATTAGCATTCCAGCAGAAATGGAGAAATGAAAATTATGTCACTGTCTGGTGTTGCATGTGTGTATGTATGTGTGTGTGTGTATATGCGTAACTTCATGAGACTGTTTACATCCGCGTAACTGAAATGAACTTGAAATAATCTAAGTACTATTTTACAAATTGTGATATCTGTGTGTGTGTGTATATATATGTATATATATATATATATATATATATATAAACACGCACACACAGTTATCAGAATTATAAAAACGTATATATTCATGTATTTGTATATATATATATCTATATATATATATATATATATATTATATATATATATATATATAATATATATATATATATATATATATATATATATTATATATATATATATATATATATATATATATATATATATATATAGTAGGTGAATGAACTATTCTAGCATGGAAAATTCGTTTAACCGATACCTGGGTAGAAAATTCACGTCGGAAAACACAGTTGAAGTGACCTGTCAAGGGTAGAAACTCCGGGTTCTTGTGTGCAAATTTGTGTTATTTATATGAATAAATGAAAGAATGGAGTCGAACGAGGTTTTTACTCTCGACACATGTTTCGAAGACGGCATAATTTTAATTCCGAAGGAATAAATGGTGCATTATGCCATCTTCTCATCAGGAAAGATTAAGAGCCTCTTTCAGCCACAAGACGAACAAAATTTTTGATGATTGCCTACATGGTGACCACAGTGACAATGAGTGTTTTTTAAAAATAATCCGTTATAAGCAATGACTTCAGAAATGGGTAGAAGGAGGGAGTAGTAAAAATAGGTAGGGGACAATATGTATGCTGTATGTATGATGATGTGCGGGTGTGTGCTTGTGTTAATGATTGCGAGTGATTGTGTATGTCTATGAGGGTGTATATAACTGCATTTGTGTCTGTGTGTGTATGTGTTATTGTGTGTGTGAGGTAGACAAACGTGAAATACACTTAGTAGTAAGGTGTGAAATTTGTGTCTGTGTGTTTGATCGTGCGTGTTATAGAGAGGATATATATATATATATATATATATATATATATATATAATATATATATATATATATATATATATACATACGTCAAAGAAATTTAGTAGCTATGGAACATAAAATCGTTTAAAGGCGACGTTAACCGGAAATGATTAAAATATTGTTATGCGATCAGACGATAGATTTTTCATCTGTTAGAATCATCTCACTTTTGTTCGATAACTATTGATCATCGATCTCTTCCCAAATACAATGTCAAAAGCCAACATTAAAATGAAGTACATTTCTAAATTCTTTGTTAGACCCTCCAGTGTTCACATTGTCATCCACCATTCTCTTCCTGAAGAATCTCTGAAGCTTAAGCTGGATGTGCTAGAAATAGCAGCCAAATATTTCCTCTGAGAAGACGATAGATACATTTAACGATAGTGTCACTACAGAAAATCAAGTTATCAATAACGATAATAATTTAAATGGTATATATAATGATTGACATGGAAGCAAACGATACAAATTCATTTAACAATAGTTCGTTTCTGAAAATTACGTTTGTGAAATAAAGTATATAACAATTATAACAATTCTGAAGAGGAATTAAAGGTTTTAGCAGCTTTAAAGTTATGGGAAAAGAATTTTCGTTATCAAAGTAATAATATTTTATACGAAAGAAGGATGACAGGCGAGGATTTTGTGGTGTGAAGGGTCTTCAAGTGTATACGTCCTGGTGTGTGTGTGTGTATGTTGTGTGTGTGTGTGTGTGTGTGTGTGTGTGTGTGTGTGTGTTTGTGCCTGTGTGTGTGTGATGCACTGAGATATATAACGATTATAATAATTGACACAATTATATTCCAAACTTCTATAGGCGCGTAAGTGGCTGTGTGGTAAGTAGCTTGCTTACCAACCACATTGTTCCGGGTTCAATCCCACTGCGTGGAACTTTGGGCGAGCGTCTTCTGCTATAGCCTCGGGCCGACTAAAGCCTTGTGAGTGATTTAGTAGACGGAAACTGAAATAAGCCCGTTGTATATATGCATATATATATATTTCTATGTGTGTGTTTGTGTGTCAGTGTTTGTCCCGCCTTCCCCCCAACATCGCTTGACAACCGATGCTGGTGTGTTTATGTCCCTGTAAGTTAGCGGTTCGGCAAAAGAGACCGATAGAAGAAGTACTAGGCTTACATGAATAAGTCCTTGGGTCGATTTACTCGACAAAAGGCGGTGCTCCATCACGGCCACATTAAAATCACTGAAACAAGTAAAAGAGTAAAAAAGAGAGAGAGAGAGCTCATCTGTACCCAAACATTCAATAGTTTGATGTCCTATTTTCATAGGAGTGAGGGGAAGAGGGAGAGGAAAACATGCAGGGGCCTCTAAACTGTTTAACGTATTTGTATCTGAGAAAGTCTCCAGGATTCTTGATGCCTTCTGCAAAAAGTGAAAGATAAAAAAGGAAATTGAAAGAAAAACTAATTGTCTTCCAGTATCTGTGTGTGTGTCTGTGTGCGTGTGTGTGTGTGTCTGTGTGAGTTTGTGTGTGATGCAATGAGATACATAACCATATCTATGAGTTTCTTTAATATAAAACTGAAGTGAATATTTATGATAATATTAAATGATAATATTAAATGACATAATTTCATTGTGAAGGAGGATTAATCTTTAATGTTTTCAGTCTCGTCCACCACACAACTTGTTTAGCCCCCGGGCAGAAGAAACTGCTTTTCCTTCCCGGCCTAAAGAAGGTGGCGGGGCGATCTTTACAATGAACTCGGCTCGTAAACTGGACGGATGAGTGCATGCAGGACTACTTCATCGCCCTGCGCACAACCCAAACATATCCCTCCGACAACACTTTCGTATCTGTAGAGCTTGTCTTGAATCGGC
>NC_043025.1:676688-704188 GCF_006345805.1 Octopus sinensis
TTACCTTCTGAGTTCAAATTCCTCCGAGGTCGACTTTGCCTTTCATCCTTTCGGGGTCGATTAAAGAAGTACTAGTTACGCACTGTGGTCGATATAATCAACTTAATCCGTTTGTCTGTCCTTGTTTGTCCTCTCTGTGTTTACCCCCTTGTGGGTAGTAAAGAAACAGGATACAGTAGACATGGACAGTGGAGATTTAACGCTGAGACAACGAGTACACAGTTAAAAGAATAACAATGATATCCGACAAAAGAATATAACAATGAAAGTTCGTAATAGGTGCAGGTAATCCCCTGGAGTTGGATCAGGTACCCACACCCCAATCCTGAACCACTCGACGCTTCGAGGGCATCTGGGAAGAGCACTCTCCTCCCTCTCAAATTCATTAGCCCACAGGTGCGTTATTAGAGTAGGTCCACTCACACGTACCATTTTCGCTATTCATCCACCTTTTGGCAAACGTACTGGGAGGCGGCACTTCACTCTGCACCCTCATCTTCCTTTCCAAAGGAAATTTGAGAAAGTTGACGAGTGATTGGCCGTAGAGAAAAGTCTCTGCCTTTAGTCCTTTTAACCTGATCCACAATACAGCCTCTTTCGCTACTGTTATAAGAATCGAAGTAAATTGTGTCACCTTCCGGAATGATGGAAAGCGGCTTAGCGATCTTCACTACGGACTCGGCCGATAGATAGAACAACCCTACACGTGATAACAGATGTTCAACATAACTCCACATGTCAGTAATGCAAGGACACTGGACGAGTGCGTGCAGAACGCTTTCATCGCTCTGCGCACATCTCGGGTAGGTCGGTCAGACAGCACTTCCGTGCTTGTAGAGTTTATCTCGATCCGGCAGTGCCCCCCGATGCTGGTGTGTTTACGTCCCTGTAACTTAGCGTTTCGGCAAAAGAGACCGACAGAATAAGTACTAGGCTTACAAAGAATAAGTCCTGGGGTCGATTTACTCGACTAGAGGTCGTGCTCCAGCACGGCCACATTCAAATCACAGAAACAAGTAAAAGAGTAAGAAGAGAGAGAGAGAGAGAGCTCATCTGTACCCAAACATTCAATAGTTTGATGTCCTATTTTCATAGGAGTGAGGGGAAGAGGGAGAGGAAGACATGCAGGGGTCTCTAAACTGTTTAATGTATTTGTATCTGAGAAAGTCTCCAGTATTCTTGATGCCTTCTGCAAAAAGTGAAAGATAAAAAAGGAAATTGAAAAAAAAACTAATTGTCTTCCAGTATCTGTGTGTGTGTCTGTGTGCGTGTGTGTGTGTGTCTGTGTGTGTTTGTGTGTGATGCAATGAGATACATAACCATGCCTATAAGTTTCTTTAATATAAAACTGAAGTGAATATTAATGATAATATTAAATGATAATTTTAAATGACATAATTTTTCTGTGAAGAAGGTTTAGTCGTCAATGTTTTCAGTCTCGTCCACCACTCTACCTCTTTAGCCACCGGGCAGAAGAAACTGCTTTTCATTCCCGGCCAAAAGAAGGTGGCGGGGCGATCTTTACAATGAACTCGGCTCGTAAACTGGACTGATGAGTGCATGTAGGACTATTTCCTCGGCCTGCACACACCCCCGACATATCCGTCCGACAACACTTTCGTATCTGTAGAGCTTGTCTTGAATCGGCAGAGCTTCCAGGTAGCACTGCCAGGACAGGGATTCCTGGAAGTTAAAGTCCAGTTAGTTGATTCCCTCCACCTCCGCCCAGAATTTACCCCGATTTTGTCGTTGTTCTTTCCCCTCTACTAATCCCCTATAGAAATCCATGTTGGAACTATCAACGCCCGCGTTGCCGACTGGCAGAAAGCTGTGAAAGCTTGCCGACATTCCAGGTGCCAAGCGCCCTTTCTTGGCCAACGCTTGACTCAGTACTGTAGCTTCATCAGTGAGACGAGCTGCGGAAAGTGCCCGCTTCACAAACAGTCAATCCCCTATTCTCACCGCTAAAGAAACGAAGGAGCTGTCGCAGTCTCAGCGTATGTCTGCGAATCATTAGCAACGACATGTCCAGTACTCTACTGAGAGGTTGTTGACAGCAGATGGACCGTCTGATGCGCGGAACACATCCCTTCTTTAGAAAGCGGTATAACAAACGCTCTAACTTTATCGGGCATGGGACTACATTCAGAAAGTCATAGATGACAGAAGGGATGTTCGCATTCGCCACTTCGACTCGACCCTTCACGAACAGCTTCCTCTCTGCCAACTTCTGGGTAAGATCGACTATCCTGTTCGTCACCTCCCAGACGTTGTTGTCCACCCCGAGGTCAAGAGCAAACCAGAATCCAAGCAGTTTAACCTGTCATTCCGTCTAGCGCCCTACAAACTGTCGGTTGGTATGGGTCTGCCTCTCCAACTGCCGATTTGCAGGCCCACCGACTTCTCTTGGATAAGCTTTGCTCCTATCACCGCTTCGTGGCCTGTATTATGATGCCGTAGTCTGTGTTAGTTGATACGAACATTCCACATTCTAAGTCATATATATATATATATATAGCATCTGTATTTCTAATTATATAATTTCGAATTGAAAAGTTTCAATCAGCAGTTTATGACGATTGGCGGTGGAAGTGGAAGAGTTAAAATGAGAGAGTGGGGAGAGGGAGTGATAGAAGAGAGAGAGGGGAAAGAAGAGGAGGAGAGTTGATGTGTACAATTGTGAGTGTGTGTGTGTGTGTCTGTGTGTGTGTGTGTCTGTGTGCGTGATGCAATTAGATACACAACCCTGCCTAAACTTTTCTTTAATATGAAACTGGAGGGAATATCACATTAACGATTGCATTAAATGACAATTTTACTGAGAAGTGAGTGAAAAGTTTAGCCTGAAAAAAATTCCAATAATAATAATAATAATAATAATAATAATAATAATAATAATAATAATAGTAATAATAATAATAATAATAATAATTAATAATAATAATGAAAATAATAATAATATTAATAATAATAATGATAATGATAATAATACTAATAATAATAATAATAATAATAATAATAATTATTATTATTATTATTATTATTATTTGCCAATAGGGCCGGCATATGGGAGAAGATACAGTAGAAAATGCGGTGAGAGCTGGCAGAATCTTCAGTACGTCGGGCGAAATGCTTAGCGGTATTTCTTCTTCTGCCGTACCTTCTGAGTTCAAATTCCCCCGAGTTCGACTTTGCCTTTCATCCTTTCGGGGTCGATTAAAGAAGTACCAGTTACGCACTGTGATCGATATAATCGAATTAATCCGTTTGTCTGTCCTTGTTTGTCCTCTCTGTGTTTAGCCCCTTGTGGGTAGTAAAGAAACAGGACACAGTAGACATGGACAGTGGGGATTTAACACAGAGACAACGAGTACACAGTTAAAAGAATAACAATGATATCCGACAAAAGAATATAACAATGAAAGTTCGTAATAGGTGCAGGTAATCCCCTGGAGTTGGCTCAGGTACCCACACCCCAATCTTGAACCACTCGACGCTTCGAGAGCATCTGGGAAGAGCACTCTCCTCCCTTTAAAAATTCACTAGCACAAAGGCGTGTTATTAGAGTAGGTCCACTCACACGTACCATTTCACTCTGCACCCTCATCTTCCTTTCCAAAGGAAATTTGAAAAAGTTGACGAGTGATTGGCCGTAGAGAAAGTCTCTGCCTTTAGTCCTTTTAACCTGATCCACAATACAGCCTCTTTCGCTACTGCTATTAGACATAAGTAAATTGCCTGACCTTCCGGACTAATGGAAAGCGGCTGAGCGATCTTCACTACGGACTCGGCCGATAGATAGAACCACCCTACACGTGATAACAGCTGTTCAACATAACTCCACATGTCAGTAATGCAAGGACACTGGACGAGTGCGTGCAGAATGATTTCATAGCTCTGCGCACATGTCGGGTAGGTCGGTCAGACAGCACTTCCGTGCTTGTAGAGTTTATCTCGAACCGGCAGTGCCCCCCGATAACACTGCAAAACAAGAGACTTCTAGAAGTTATCCATCATCCCCGTCTTGAAAGTCCTTCTCAACAGACTGATTAGTTCAATTTTGTCAACGCCTAACGTCTCTCCAAGTGCTTCATCGCACTATCCCTCCACTAACCCTCCATAGAACTTCAGAGTGGATTTTCCACTGATCGCATTGCCCACCTGGTAGAGGACAGTGAGTGCCTAGCAACATTCCAGATGCCAGTAACTCTTCCTCGGTCTCTTCTTGACCCAGGACTGCAGCTTACTCAAGGAGATGAGTTGTGGAAAAGCCTGTTTGACAAACGATGACCACACCTGTTCACCATTTAGGCAGAATGTTTGGAGATGCCGCAGCCCCAGTTCATGTCTTCCACAGCATGCCCAGTGTTCCGGAAATCGGAAAGCGAAAGCACAAAAACGAAAATGGGAAAAGGGAAAAGTAAAAACAGCATTTAAGTGTTCTCCTTGTTAGACCTTGAATTATAAGGCTAATAAAATATCAAAAATCTAATCAAGAATAGACGGAATTTTCCAGATCTTCAAAATATATTTATACTTGACAACGACTGAAAATTCCCGACCTAGAGTCCAATAGAGAATTAAGCATCTTAGATCTGAACAGGATATGCACTCTTTCAGCTAAATAATGTTTATATTTATTCGATCCATTCACATAAGTTATGGATTCTCAATTACTTCCCATCCAGTCATATGTGGTGTTTCGTTTTCTTCCAAACTTAGCCAGTTTCGTAGCTTTACTTTTGTCCTATGTCGGAAGGGGATTATGTGATTGGCATAACGACTTTGAAATTCACCTGAAGTGAATAACCACCATAGGACTGCAAAAATACCTACTTCAGAAGGAAGGAAAACTGATCCAGATAGCAGCAAAACACGAGCAAAACAAAAGACTGTTCTCAGTATTTAAGGAAGCTGACAAATACAAACAAGAAATCATACCACCTAATAAACACGAAGAAGAAGAAGAAGAAGATGATGAAGAAACAACAAAAGCTATAAAACAAATGAAATCCAAACTAAATTTGAAATTGTCTGCCAGTATCTGTGTGTG
The DNA here is from genome assembly GCF_006345805.1 of Octopus sinensis. NCBI lineage: Eukaryota > Metazoa > Mollusca > Cephalopoda > Octopoda > Octopodidae > Octopus > Octopus sinensis. Next base: position 681,742 of record NC_043025.1, read on the forward strand.
TGTCTGTGTGTGCGAGTGTGTGTGTGTCTGTTTGTGTTTGTGTGTGATGCAATGAGATACATTACCATGCCTATAAGTTTCTTTAATATAAAACTGAAGTGAATATTAATGATAATATTAAATGACAATATTAATATTTTACATTCCACCGGTATCAGTATCTGAGGCTAAAGTTATAATTACTGCATACTGGTGGTACAGTTTTCAACCAGCAGGATGTAACCTGATGCTAATGCTTATAATATACATGCAGCAGAAAGGCGTGTCGTTCACAGGTTTAAAATAACTAAATTGCATTGTATATAAAATATGATAAAAAGTAAGTTACTTCATGTGTAACATTTAATTCTTATTTTAATGTCTTTTACACAGGATAAAACCCGAAATAGTGAACTCGGAATTTTGGAACTAAGTGAAAGACAATGATTGTTTACCATAAAGATTTTCCCGTTTTGCCGGACCATTCGATGTGGGTTACCAGAGCCTGGATTGTAGTACAATGCTTGTAAGTTGCGTTCCATGATTTGATTTTCCTCTCCCTTTATATTATGTATATGTGTGTGTGAAAGTGTGTGTCTGCGTGTGTGTTTGTGTGTGTGAAAATAAGTAAATGTAAATGAATGTATATATGTGTGTATATATATATATATATGTATATCGATATATGGAGAGACGTAATAGATAGAGAGATAGAAAGATAAAGATACAGACAATGATCGATAGAGAGATAGCTAGACAGACACATGATAGTTTGATAGATAGATAGATAGATAGATAGATAGATAGATAGATAGATAGATAGATAGCTAGATAGATAGATAGATAGAAAGATAGATAGAAATAAAAAGATAGATAGATAGATAGATAGATAGAAAGATGGAAAGATAGAGATAGATAGTCATAGATAGACAGTGATAGATAGATAGATAGATAGATAGATAGATAGATAGAGATATATAGACATAGATAGATAGATAGATTGATTGATAGATAGATAGATAAATAGATACATAGATAGATAGATAGATGGATAGATAGAGATAGATGGACATAGATAGATAGATAGATAGATATGTTTCTTTATTAGCCACACAGGGCTGCACACAGACAGAACAAATTACAAGGTAGAGCTTTTCTTTTGGGGGTAAAAAAAGGGGGTTGGGTTTCGATCAAAAGGGATCGTAAAAGGAAAGAAAGAGGACAAAAAAGGGGGGATTTTTTATAAAAAAGGGGGGAGAGGGAAAAAATAAAAGGAAAGGGGAGAGGAAAAAAAGTTGATCAATAGGGATCGTAATCACAGAAATGTCAATATGAAGTGTAAAGAAAAGCCTACGGAAAAGACCACGGTAACCTCGGTCAATGACGTCACATGTTATATTTTTTCTTTTATTTTTTTTTGCAAATAAGCAACTCTGTATTAATTTTTACGGTTCATAGAATCATAGTCAAGGTGGCTTCGTCATTCATACGTGCCATCCTTGCTACATTCACCCATCTTTTTTTAAAACATTCGCTAGACAAAATTTGCCTCTCTACTCTCACTTTCCTCTTCATGTGATACTTGAAGAAGTTGATGAGAGATTGACCAGAGAGGAAAGTGTTTGTCTCCAATCCTTTCGGGCGCGTCCACCAGATACATTCTTTCGCCATAGCCACAAGTATGTTAAAAATAGCTCTTCCTTCCCGTTTGAAGGAAGGAGGCGTGACGATATTAACGATAGACTCGGCTGATAAACCGACACGTCCCACACGTGACAGCAGTCGTTCGACATAAGCCCACAGGTCGGAAATTGCTGGACACTGAACGATTGCGTGCAGAGCGGTTTCGTCGCTCTGCCCGCATCTCGGGCAAGTCGGCCCCGTGTTTCTCGAGCCATGCCTATAGAGCTTATCCCGAACGGGTAGCGCTTCTCGGTAGCACCGCCAGACCATTGATCTCTAGAAGTTGTCCATAGGTCCCGGGCCGAAAGTCGTTTGAAACAGGCGGGTCAGGTATTCCTCGTCGATGCCCAGGTTTGCCACGAGATCGTCGTCGTACCTCCCCTCCACTAATCCCCTATAGAATTCTTTGGTTGTGTTGAAGTCACTCAAGGTCGACCTGGGACGGCAGAATTGCTTGAGAGCAACGCGACACTCGCGGTGCCATTCGCCCTTCCTCGGCCTCTTTTTGATCCACGACTGTTGTTCGGTCATGGAGACCTGTTGCGGGAATGCGTGCCTCACAAACGGTGACCACACCTGTTCACCGTCGTCTACATAGAGCCGGAGATGTCGCAGTCTCAGCGCGTGTCTGCGCATCATCAACCACGGCATGCCCAGCCCTTCTTTTAACGGGTGTTGGCAGCAAATGGATCGCCTGACCATCGGGACGCATCCTTTCCACAAGAAGCGGAAGAGGATGCGTTCTAGTTTGGTGATGGTAGGGTCGGGACAAGGTACGACGGTCAGGCGGTAGTAGATGATTGACGCGATGTAGGCTTTCGCCACCTCCGCCCGACCTTTTAGGGACACTTTCCTCTCGGCCCATTGCTGGGCGAGAGTGACCACCCTACTCGTTATCTCGTTCCAGATAGATAGATAGATATGTAGATATATAGGTAGATAGATAGATAGATAGATAGATAGATAGATAGATAGATAGATAGATAGATAGATAGATAGAAGATCGATTGATTGATCGATAGATAGATCATTTTCTATTGTTGCATCCTTTAAAATTTCAGGAACACAAACCATAGAGCTTCAATTCCCGTTCGCTGTCTTCGATGAGATCCGACAATTCTAATTTATGGCGTAGAATTTAAACCATAGCTGTAAACAATTCCTTACGTTTGTCATCCATTGGGCTGCGCCTATGCTGGGGCACTGCCTTAAAGTGTTTTAGTCGCACAAATCGACCCCAGTATTTGTTGTTAAGCCTGCTGCGTATTCTCGCGATCCCTTCCGCTGATTTGCCTACAGTTACGCAACTTTATACTTTTGATTTTTTTTTATTACTTACCAGAAAAAAGAAAAACATGAATGCAATTATCGTCAGCGGCAGGCAATTCTGCATCAGACGTAAATGCTTTGAAAATGATGTGGTAAAAATGTGAAACGTTTCAAGTGGTTGTAAGGAATTTAACAAGATACCGATCGGCCAAATTACTGGGACGTAAAAAACCGGAACCTGTTCCCAAGCGGTCATAGTGGATAAACTGAAACACATACACATATACATACACACGCTCACATATACATAGATATATACATATATATATATATATATATATATATATATATATATACATAAGTGTGTGTGTGTGTGTGTGTGTGTGTATATATAACAAAGTAAGTTTGGGGCTACTAATAAATATATATAATTGAAATATAGGATAAAATTTTTACGAGGATTTATCAAGTAGTTATCGTGAAAAACCTCAGAAGGGATAACTTATTAATTATTCCCTATGAATATATTTATGTATATTAATGGCATTACTTATACATAAATGCCTCACGCTAGGAGGGTCTCTTGAAGTCATAACTACTATAATGCCCACATTGTACAAAACGCGAGGGAATGCAACTCTCAAAGCGAGCCTCCAGAAACAGACGTAGCTGAACATCATATGATTCCGTAATTAGTGCACAAAATGCACTTTTCACTCATCAGCGCAGCCTTTGTCAAGACATAAAATTTAACAAAAATCAACGTACCAGACGAACTCTTGTATCCTTGCGTTTGATACAATGTGGTTATTATAGTAGTGTTGACTTCAAGAGTCCCTCTTAGCGTGAGGCATTTCTATATAGTAATGCCCTTAATATAAATAAATACATGTATATATATATATTATATATATATATATATATAAATATATATATATATATAGACGTGCGTATGTATATGTGTTTATATGTATATATATACATATTCATATATATTTTTTATTTTCTATTTTAGATACAGGTGTTCACTGTATATAGAAACACTTCGAAGTGCTGAAGAGATTAGAACTTGAGACTTTAGATACGTAAAGAAATGACAAGCAAGCTAGATATTTATCTACATTTACATATGAAGATACATTGAATGGAAATTAAAAAGGTAAACGTGTGTGGATATTAATAAGAAATAGTCCAATTTTCAGATAAAACAGTATCACAAATAGTATAGGTAGAGTTTTAAATGTTCTACGGACGTTTCAGGTATCTTTGTGGTCCTGATATATGACAGATATCAGGGACCATTGTTGGATAACATCACCTCTCCGGGGGAAGAAGTTTATATTAAAGGTTTTGCATTTAAAATGTTGTCACGATATTGGTTAAAGACTGATTGATTTTATAGAGGGCTATATTTAATAGGAAGGGGAGTTAGGGATGTTTAGACAGTGAATAGTTGCAGGATGGAGAAAATAGATTTCAAGATCATAAGACCATTGATGGTATTAAAGGTGAGAGTGGTAGAAAGTGGATTAGTTTATGTCCAAGTTAAATTAGTGAAAAAAGGATGGACTTAAGCGGTTCGATATCAGATAAGGGTTTGAGAGGGAGGTTATAAGTTCTATTCTAGGCTTTCCGTCCGACTCATTTGCCTCAGAAAATCCGATTTGTGTCGAGTTAGTTAATGCATTATTGACCGTATTATACACCGTGTCAGGAATAACGTTGAGCTCCCGCTATGGAATTGCACATGAGACGTTATTTTTGGTTTCCCTCTTTCCACCATAAATACACGAATTTCCTTCAGTTTGACATGTCAAATTATTGCAATATTTACAATTGACAAGGCGCCGAGTTGGCAGAAACGTTTGCACGCAGGGCAAAATGCTTAGCGTTCTGTTTTTACGTTATGAGTTCAAAATTCCGCCGATTTCGACTTCACCTTTCATCCTTTCGGGTTTGAAACATTAAGTACCCGTTGCATAGTAGGGTCGATCTAATCAATTGGGCCCTACCCCAAAATTTCGGGCTTTGTGACTAGAGTAGATAAGAATAATTACAATCGACGGACAGGTGTCCTCATCTTGTTAGTTGTTACTACAACGTTTCGGCTGAGGTATTCTCCAGCCTTCTTCAGATGTCCTCTCAACAATAAAGTGTAGACATCAACCCGTCCAAATCAAATATCATACATAATTCCTCAACTCTAAATTATAAAACAGAGGCAGCTCAGATTTTCGTCAAAGAAAAGCGACTCAGACATATATATTCATATATATCATGATGATGATGAAGAAGAGAGAGAGAGAGAGAGAGAGATAGAGAGAGAGAGAGAGACTTATTTTATCGAACTTTCGTTAGCTTTGGCTGCCATTTCTAGCATATGGATAGCCTTCTTGACGGCCTGATCGATTTGCTCGACTAAAGGCGGTGCTCCAGCATGGCCACTGTCAAATGACTGAAACAAGTAAAATAAAATAACGGAAACTGAAAGAAGCCCGTCGTATATATGTATAGATATGTGTATGTGCGTATGTGTGTCTGTGTTTGTCCCCATAGCATTGCTTGACAACAGATGCTGCTGTGTTTACGTCCCCGTCACTTAGCGGTTCGGCAAAAAAGAGACCGATAGAATAAGTACTGGGCTTACAAAGAATAAGTCCCGGGGTCGAGTTGCTCGATTAAAGGCGGTGCTCCAGCATGGCCGCAGTCAAAATGACTGAAACAAGTAAAAGAGAAAGAGAAAGTGAATATATATATACATATATGGCTGCTATTTTTAGCAAGTTAAATTTACCTGTTAAAGGGTAATATTCTATTTTGAAATATATAAACATATATATATTTGTGTGTGTGTGTGTGTGTGTGTGTGTGTGTTTGTCTGCGTGTATTGTCCGCACATATATATATATATATATGGATAGATTGATAGATAGATACATGCATACATACACACATACATACATATATACAAACTCACACACACACACACATATATATATATATATATATATATATCTGTGTGTGTGTGTGTGTGTAGCTTAGCTTTAGACGAAATACTATTTTTAAATACCCATTGTCGCCTTTTCCAGCAACTGGACGACAGGATGTTCATTGAAGCGTAAATTGGCTGTGGCTGCAAATGTAATTAAAATGTAATTAAAATAACTTACTCTTCGGCCAAAACAAGTGTATATACACACACATACATGTATACATACATACATACATACATACATGCATGCATGCATACACAGGCGTATACACAAATGTATACATACACACACACATACATACGTATATATATATGACGATCTAATTCGTGTTTTCTCAGAGGCAGCTCAGATTTTCGTCAATGAAAAGCGACTCAGACATATATATTCATATATATCATGATGATGATGATGAAGAAGAGAGAGAGAGAGAGACTTATTTTATCGAACTTTCGTTAGCTTTGGCTGCCATTTCTAGCATATGGATAGCCTTCTTGACGGCCTGATCGATTTGCTCGACTAAAGGCGGTGCTCCAGCATGGCCACTGTCAAATGACTGAAACAAGTAAAATAAAATAACATATATATAGGCACAGGAGTGGCTGTGTGGTAAGTAGCTTGCTTACCAACCACATGGTTCCTGGTTCAGTCCCACTGCGTGGCATCTCAGGCAAGTGTCTTCTGCTATAACCCCGGGCCGTCCAATGCCTTGTGAGTGGATTTGGTAGACGGAAACTGAAAGAAGCCCGTCGTATATATGTATATTATATATATATATATGTGTATGTGCGTGTGTGTGTCTGTGTTTGTCCCCCTAGAATTGCTTGACAACAGATGCTGGTGTGTTTACGTCCCCGTCACCTAGCGGGTCGGCAAAAGAGACCGATAGAATAAGTACTGGGCTTACGAAGAATAAGTCCCGGGGTCGAGTTGCTCGATTAAAGGCGGTGCTCCAGCATGGCCGCAGTCAAATGACTGAAACAAGTAAAAGAGTAAAAGAGAGATAGAACTAGGCCTTGGATGGTATAAATGTAATGTAGTATGTAATAAAGGTGCAGAAGCTATGATAAGGAGGGAAATTGGGTTCAAGTTAACTTTGTAAGATAAAAACCCTATTTCTGTCACTTATTGCAATCTTCACTGAGAGGTGTTTGTTTCTCAGAAAATATTTCCAGATACTTTTGCAATATTACAAGAAGCGGTTAAAATTATTAACGTTATTAAAATTCTTGTTCTCAATAGTTTCCTCTTCTGTGAGGAAATGGCATCCAATTTCAGCCAAGTTTTATGAAGAACAGAAGTGTGATGAATCTGAAATGGAGAAGCTTTGAACCAATTGTTAGAACTTTAAGAAAATGAAGACATAATATTCCTGCTGGGATTAAATTCAGATTTGTTCCACAATGAAGATTCGTTATACAAATTATTCTATTTGTCAGACATTTTTGGACAGCTTAATAAACGTAATATGTCTGTACAAAAGGGAAAAACACTGAAATTTTTTATTTAACCCTTTAGCATATAAACCGGCCATATCCGGCCAAAAATATTCTTCCTGTTTTATGTTCAAACGAGCCCTATCTGGTCTCTCACACCAACCCTACAATATTGTTTTAAAAATGAACAGCTACCTCATCAAAATCTCATAGCTACAAGATAATGCATGATTAGTTCAAAACAATGAGGAGGAAAAAGGATTAACTTTTGCAGAATAATGTGAACACTAAAGGGTTAAATAAAAGACTCAAGCTTTCATTTAAGACAAATGAAACACATGGTTGATCGTAAAGTCAGATTCCACTTCCCCGCAGCTGAATTTCCACGAGATACCTGTGCATCTGTCTCAATCTTCCACCACCGACCAGATAATTCTGCCGTCGACCTACATGCTGTTAACAATGGGAACCGGCTTCTTACACATTTTAAGTCGTTGGTGCTTCAAGGAGTCGAGGCTTAGGGTACATGTCAGCTGCAGATGGACAGCTACTTTCTCTGTCATTGTCGGTCTTAGGTCAGGTGAGGACGGTTCTGATGGTTGGGTAGGGCTGCAACATAACACTCAGAGAGAAAGAAAGAAAGAATTAGAGAAAGAGAGAGAGAGAAATGTTAGTGAGGAAAAGAGACGACTCAGATGGTGCTTGGATTTGACGGTAATGTCCCACCGACACGCACAGATGCGGGAGAGGACATCCGAGAAGCTTTCCGACTGGAACAGCGATTTCCAGCAGAAGATCCGTGTTGAGAAGGCAGCCATTCTCACAGATGTGTGCGACGCACCGAATTTGTTTCCTCATAACTCCCCGCCAAACGGACATTATTTAATTAAATTTTCTGTAAATACGCTTCAGATGGTGATCATTCTGATTATATCGGAATTTGTAGCGAAACAAATTTGTCTGTCGGCGGAAAGATGAGTTTCGTAAAATTCACACGAATTGTCTGTGTTTGCTCAGAACTTTAACAAAAATGGGTTATTTTCTAATGTAATTTTCTGCAAATACGTTACAGTGTGTGTAAAATGTGATTATATTGGAATTTAATATGGAAAGAAAAAATAATGGGCACATACACACACACACACACACACACACACACACATCACTGACGCACATCCTAATTTTCTTCGAAACTTCAAGTTTCCTTTTGTCAATATGTGACCTGTTGTGCCATGTATGTGTAATACTCCACCAAATTGATTTTCTCATATTCATTTCCGATATGATTTTTCACGCTGAGAGTTGCTGAAGCATGGAACAATCTGCCGGCATCAGTTGTTAATTGTCTGAGCACTGCATCCTTCAAAACTGCCATGCTTCTGAGATTCGCCAAAACTATACCTGATTTTCTCCCCTCCATACACACGCAAGCATGGAACAAACTGCCGGCATCAGTTGTTAATTGTCTGAGCACTGCATCCTTCAAAACTTCCATGCTTCCTGAGATTCGCCAACACTATATCTGATTTTCTCCCCACCATACACACACAAGCATGGAACAAACTGCCGGCATCAGTTGTTAGTTATCGGAGAACCGCATCCTTCAAAACTTCCATGCTTCCTGAGATTCGCCAACACTACACCTGATTTTCTCCCCTCCATACACACGCAAGCATGGAACAAACTGCCAGCATTAGTTGTTAGTTGTCGGAGCACTGCACCCTTCAAAACTTCCATGCTTCCTGAGATTCGCCAACACTACACATGATTTCCTCCCCTCCATACACACGCAAGCATGGAACAAACTGCCGGCATCAGTTGTTAGTTGTCTGAGCACTGCATCCTTCAAAACTTTCATGCTTTCTGAGATTCGCCAACACTACACCTAATTTTCTCCCCTCCATACACACGCAAGCATGGAACAAACTGCCGGTATCAGTTGTTAGTTGTCGGAGCACTGCACCCTTCCAAATTGTCATGCTTTCTGAGATTCGCCAACACTACACCTGATTTTCTCCCCTCCATACACACGCAAGCATGGAACAACCTGCCGGCATCAGTTGTTAGTTGTCGGAACACTGCATCCTTCAAATCTTCCATGCTTCCTGAGATTCGCCAACACTACACCTGATTTTTTCCCCTCCATACACACGCAAGCATGGAACAAACTGCCGGCATCAGTTGTTAGTTGTCGGAGCACTGCATCCTTCAAAACTTCCATGCTTCCTGAGATTCACCAACACTACACTTGATTTTCTCCCATCCATACACACACAAGCATGGAACAAACTACAGGCATCAGTTGTTAGTTGTCGGAGCACTGCATCCTTCAAAACTTCCATGCTTTCTGAGATTCGCCAACACTACACCTGATTTTCTCCCTTCCATACACACTCAAGCATGGAACAACCTGCCGGCATCAGTTGTTAGTTTTCGGAACACTGCATCCTTCAAAACTTCCATGCTTCCTGAGATTCGCCAACACTACACCTGATTTTCTCCCCTCCATACACACACAAGCATGGAACAACCTGCCGGCATCAGTTGTTAGTTGTCGGAGCACTGCATCCTTCAAAACTTCCATGCTTTCTGAGATTCGCCAACACTACACCTGATTTCCTCCCCTCCATACACACGCAAGCATGGGACAAACTACTGGCATCAGTTGTTAGCTGTCTGAGCACTGCATCCTTCAAAACCTCCATGCTTCCTGAGATTCGCCAACACTACACCTGATTTCCTCCCCTCCATACACACGCAAGCATGGAACAAACTGCCGGCATCAGTTGTTAGTTGTCGGAGCACTGCATCCTTCAAAACTTCCATGCTTCCTGAGATTCGCCAACACCTGATCTTCTCCCCTCCATACACACACAAGCATGGAACAAACTGCCGGCATCAGTTGTTAATTGTCTGAGCACTGCATCCTTCAAAACTTCCATGCTTCCTGAGATTTGCCAACACTACACCTGATTTTTCTCCCCTCCATACACACACAAGCATGGAACAAACTGCCGGCATCAGTTGTTAATTGTCTGAGCAATGCATCTTTCAAAACTTCCATGCTTCCTGGGATTCGCCAACACTACACCTGATTTCCTCCCCTCCATACACACGCAAGCATGGAACAAACTGCCGGCATCAGTTGTTAATTGTCTGAGCACTGCATCCTTCAAAACTTCCATGCTTCCTGAGATTCGCCAACACTACACCTGATTTCCTCCCCTCCATACACACGCAAGCATGGAACAAACTGCCGGCATCAGTTGTTAATTGTCTGAGCACTGCATCCTTCAAAACTTCCATGCTTCCTGAGATTCGCCAACACTACACCTGATTTCCTCCCCTCCATACACACGCAAGCATGGAACAAACTGCCGGCATCAGTTGTTAGTTGTCGGAGCACTGCATCCTTCAAAACTTCCATGCTTCCTGAGATTCGCCAACACTACACCTGATTTTTCTCCCCTCCATACACACACAAGCATGGAACAAACTGCCGGCATCAGTTGTTAATCGTCTGAGCACTGCATCCTTCAAAACTTCCATTCTTCCTGAGATTCGCCAACACAACACCTGATTTTCTCCCCTCCATACACACTCAAGCATGGAACAACCTGCCGGCATCAGTTGTTAGTTGTCGGAGCACTGCATCCTTCAAAACTTCCATGCTTCCTGAGATTCGCCAACTCTACACCTGATTTTCTCCCCTCCATACACACACAAGCATGGAGCAACCTGCCAGCATCAGTTGTTAATTGTCTGAGCACTGCATCTTTCAAAACCTCCATGCTTTCTGAGATTCGCCAACACTAAACCTGATTTTTTCCCCTCCATACACACACAAGCATGGAACAAACTGCCGGCATCAGTTGTTAGTTGTCGGAGCACTGCATCCTTCAAAACTTCCATGCTTCCTGAGATTCGCCAACACTACACCTGATTTTCTCCACTCCATACACACACAAGCATGGAACAAACTGCCGGCATCAGTTGTTAGATGTCGGAGCACTGCATCCTTCAAAACTTCCATGCTTCCTGAGATTCGCCAACACTACACCTGATTTTCTCCCCTCCATACACACACAAGCATGGAACAAACTGCCGGCATCAGTTGTTAATTGTCTGAGCACTGCATCCTTCAAAATGTCCATGCTTTCTGAGATTCGCCAACACTACACTTGATTTTCTCCCCTCCATACACACGCAAGCATGGAACAAACTGCCGGAATCAGTTGTTAGTTGTCTGAGCACTGCATCCTTCAAAACTTCCATGCTTCCTGAGATTCGCCAACACTACACCTGATTTCCTCCCCTCCATACACACACAAGCATGGAACAAACTGCTGGCATCAGTTGTTAGTTGTCGGAGCACTGCATCCTTCAAAACTTCCATGCTTCCTGAGATTCGCTAATACTACACCTGATTTCCTCCCCTCCATACACACACAAGCATGGAACAAGCTGCCGGCATCAGTTGTTAGTTGTCGGAGCACTGCATCCTTCAAAACTTCCATGCTTCCTGAGATTCGCCAACACTACACCTGATTTCCTCCCCTCCATACACACGCAAGCATGGAACAAACTGCCGGCATCAGTTGTTAATTGTCTGAGCACTGCATCCTTCAAAACTTCCATGCTTTCTGAGATTCGCCAACACTACACCTGATTTCCTCCCCTCCATACACACGCAAGCATGGAACAAACTGCCGGCATCAGTTGTTAATTGTCTGAGCACTGCATCCTTCAAAACTTCCATGCTTCCTGAGATTCGCCAACCCTACACCTGATTTCCTCCCCTCCATACACACGCAAGCATGGAACAAACTGCCGGCATCAGTTGTTAATTGTCTGAGCACTGCATCCTTCAAAACTTCCATGCTTTCTGAGATTCGCCAACACTACACCTGATTTTCTGCCCTCCATACACACACAAGCATGGAACAACCTGCCGACATCAGTTGTTAATTGTCTGAGCACTGCATCCTTCAAAACTTTCATGCTTCCTGAGATTCGCCAACACTACACCTGATTTTCTCCCCTCCATACACACTCAAGCATGGAACAACCTGCCGGCATCAGTTGTTAGTTGTCGGAGCACTTCATCCTTCAAAACTTCCATGCTTCCTGAGATTCGCCAACACTACACCTGATTTCCTCCCCCCATACACACACAAGCTTGTATCTGACTCATACATTGTTCGCTTTCCAGACATTTGTACATTACTGCATACAACTTATACGCACTTTCTGACAAGTTGTGGTGCACCTGAGCACTGTATACAATAATTTCATTATTATTATTATTTTATAATTGTAATCGACACACTCTGAACGGCATTTATCGAAAATTCCATTAAAAATTTACTAATTTTCTGAAATTTGTGAAAAAAGCCAGACGCCTTGTGTGAATTTTCCAAAACTCCTCACATCGAAGTAGGAAAAATGTTTTCATCAAATATTTCGATATAATCGCAATTTACAGCATCAGAAGCTCAGTTTTAGAAAATATAATTTAAAATCTCCATTTTCTGGAAGCTCTGAGGCAGGAAATTCGGGTGTCAAACATCTGAAGCAATACCGAAAGGCATTTAATATCTTCACACTGAACTCCTTCATAACCGTCGAGATGCGTCAATTTCCGTCGATTTCCGTTCTCGTAGCTGTTTCCCGGCAACACAGCTCCGTCACACATCCATGAGACCGGCCTGCGATGAGTAAAAACAGTGTGTCGAGATGTTTCGGTGGTAGAGGCGTCGTCACTATGAGCTGAATTGTTCTCCGTTAGATGGCATTCACTTGTTTCCTGTTCTATTCTCATCACTTCCGGTCTGATCCCTTTCCTTCTCGAAGTTTACTTTCACATTTTTGCAGCTTAAAATAGGATGACAACCAGTGCACGGCTGCACTAAACTGCACTTTCATTGCATATTCTTGCTCCCTTCTCTTTGTAGTGGACAGTCAATGGCTAATCTTTGCAGTTATCTGACCAAATGCCAATTATAAAATAGAAACTATTAGATTGAGGGAAATGTCTGTGCGTCGTGTTAAAATAATGATTGTTTTATGCAAGAATTTATTCAAAAGCAACAAATATTCTTCAAAATAAAGACCAAACGCACGAACTTTTTCCTCAACTTAATAAATAAATTTTGAAGCAATTAAAGAAATCAGATGTTTCATTTAGTATGCGATGTTTGGCTGCTATTTCTAGCAGCTGCCTCCACAATAGGTGCAGGGTGCAGTGTGAAGATTACGAGGAGGAAATTAAGGGCTAAGGATTGCAATATTAAACCCTTCAATCTATTATTTACATTAAATCATTTTTGGAAATCTTCAAATTCTGCGCAAGAAAAAAATAGAATTTAAAGCGAAAAGGGATTCAATAAGAGTTATTGTTCTTACCCTTTCAACGTTGACTCATCCCACCACTTAGCATAACGTAGACTGACTCCGCCCATTTTGCTTTCTTTATTAACTCATACCCTTCCCCTATTACTAAATATATATCGTCCAATAAGCGCGCTCTCCCTCTTTGTCTCTTTCTCTTCGCCTCCCCCTCCCACCTCCTCATATATTACCCAATGCTTCCCCCTCCCTTGCTTTTACTCTTAATTCCCTCTGTCTGTACCTCACTGAACCCTTAATGCATTTTCATACTCTTTCTCCCTCCCCTACAAAACATATCCTCCCACTTCTCCCTCTTTGTCTCCTTTCTCTCAGAACCTCATTATATATTCATTTTAATCACCGCCCACCTCCCTTGGAAAAGCGTTCACCTCTTCCTCTCCCTCACTAACTGTCTCTCTCTCTCTCTCTCACGCATTCTGTCTCTCTCTCTCTCCCACTCTCTGCTTCCTCATACATTAATATATCCCTCCCCTTCCCTAGGCTTTCTCTCTCTCACTCTTTCTTCCTTTCTATCTCTCTCTCTCTCTCACTCATTCTGTCTCTCTCTCTCTCTCCCACTCTCATTCTTTCTCTGCTTCCTCATACATTAATATATCCCTCCCCTTCCCTAGGCTTTCTCTCTCTCACTCTTTCTTCCTTTCTTTCTCTCTCTCCTCTCTCCCACTCTCATTCTTTCTCTCCTTCCTCATACATTAATATATCCCTCCCCTTCCCTAGGCTTTCTCTCTCTCACTCTTTCTTCCTTTCTATCATCTCTCTCTCTCCCACACTCTCTTTATTCTTGTCCTCATACATTAACATATCCCTCCCCTTCCCTAGGCTTTCTCTCTCTCACTCTTTCTTCCTTTCTTTCTCTCTCTCTCTCTCTCTCTCACGCATTCTGTCTCTCTCTCTGTCCCCCTTTCATTCTTTCTCTGCTTCCTCATACATTAATATATCCCTCCCCTTCCCTAGGGTTTCTCTCTCTCACACTCTTTCTTCCTTTCTTTCTCTCTCTCTCTCTCTCCCACTCTCATTCTTTCTCTGCTTCCTCATACATTAATATATCACTCCCCTTCCCTAGGCTTTCTCTCTCTCACTCTTTCTTCCTTTCTTCTCTCTCTCTCTCTCTCTCTCTCTCCCACTCTCATTCTTTCTCTCCTTCCTCATACATTAATATATCCCTCCCCTTCCCTAGGCTTTCTCTCTCTCACTCTTTCTTCCTTTCTATCTCTCTCTCTCTCCCACTCTCTTTCTTTCTCTGCTTCCTCATACATTAATATATCCCTCCCTTCCCTAGTTTCTCTCTCTCTCTCTTTTTCCTTTCTTTCTCTCTCTCTTCTCTCCTCACTCTCTTTCTCTTCATCATACATTAATATATCCCTCCCCTTCCCTAGGCTTTTCTCTTCACTCTTTCTCCTTCCATCTCTATCTCTCTCTCTCACTACTTCATTTTCTCTGCTTCTATATATTAATATATCCCTCCCCTTCCCTAGGGTTTCTCTCTCTCTCACTCTTTCTTCCTTTCTTTCCTCTCTCTCTCTCCCACTCTCATTCTTTCTCTGCTTCCTCATACATTAATATATCCCTCCCCTTCCCTAGGCTTTCTCTCTCTCACTCTTTCTTCTTTTCTTTCTCTCTCTATCTCCCCCACCTCCTTATATCTTACCCTCTCCCTCTTCCTCTCCTTTTATCCCTAAGAAACCTTACTTTCTTACAAATAAATTATATTTTCAGATTTACCTTAAAATTTCTCTCTCGCTAATTATTTTACCAGAAGCTAATTATTTAACTAACCATTAATTACATAATTACTGTGTAGTTCTTAATTGAGCAAATTAAATAGCCGAGACACTGACGGACAATTTAAGAAGCATTTATTCTATGAATCCTCCTACACCTGGTTTGACATCATGCTAGAAATAACAGCCCACTACACTCAGAGTTGCTTTGTTTTCATACGAAATTGAAAGACAATTTAAGAAGCTTTTATAAAACTTTTTCCCGGATCTGGTCAGACTTCTTCGTCGAAAGAGAAACCAAGTGAAGAAGCGTCTATAAAACGTATTGGTGGTCAGGTATCTTGCTAGATATAACAGCCCACTACACTCAAAGTTGCTTTGTTTTTCATACGAAATTGAAAGACAATTTAAGAAGCTTTTATAAAACTTTTTCCCGGATCTGGTCAGACTTCTTCGTCGAAAGAGAAACCAAGTGAAGAAGCGTCTATAAAACGTATTGGTGGTCAGGTATCTTGCTAGATATAACAGCCCACTACACTCAAATTTGCTTTGTTTTTCATACGAAATTGAAAGACAATTTAAGAAGCTTTTATAAAACTTTTTCCCGGATCTGGTCAGACTTCTTCCTCGAAAGAGAAACCAAGTGAAGAAGCGTCTATAAAACGTATTGGTGGTCTGTTATCTTGCTAGAAATAACAGCCCACCACACTATACTTTAGATTGTTATCATGAAGGACACTTTCAGAAGCTTTTGGAGAAATATAGTCCAGTTGGGGTTCAAATGTGATGCTAGAAATAACAGCCAAGTATGTTAAAGTTTGGTTTTGTGTTTCATATGAAAATGAAGGACACTTCGAAACTCTTCTCTCTCCTTCCTCATTCTGTATTAATACCTCTTCCTTCCCCTCTTCCTTTCTCTAATACATGATAGACTCCCTCTCTTATCACACACATCATTCCCTCTCCTTCTCTACTCCTCTCCCTCCCCCTCTGTCACTTACTTATGTTATTGTTTAACCCCGCCTCCCTCATCCCTCGTTTTCTCTCAACTCCTACTCTCCCTCCCTCACAAAGCATATATCTCATACATCATCTGTTTCCTTCCCCTTCCCTCACTTTTTGTCTCTCTCCCTCCCTCTTTACCACCTCATATCTCATACTCTCCCTCTACCTCTTTTGCGCTCCGCCCCACGTCACACTCTCCCTCTCTTTCTAAACCTATGTATCCTTCTCTCTCTCCCTCCACCTCCTTATATAATATTCTCTCATTCTCTTACCTCATTCTTTCCCTCCCTTTCTCCTCCCTTTCCCTCTCCCTCTCTTTCTCTGTCTTTCTCACTCTTTGCTCTCTCGATTTCTCTATTTCAGTCTCTCTCTTTCTCCCTCTCGCTTCTTATGTCTCTCTCTGTCTCCGTGTCTCTGTTTGTCTGTCTCTCTCTTTCTCCCTCTCTCTCCCTCTCCCTCTCTCTATTTCCTTATTATATATTAATACTCCGCCTTTTTACTCTTTGTCTCTCATTTCATACTCCTCCTCTCTTCTCAATATTTATGTCTATAATCCCTCCTCCTTCCATCCCTCTCTCTCTCCCTCTCCCTCTTTATTTTCATCTTTTTTACAGAATTACGTCGCCTTCTCTCTCTCTCTCTCATTCTTTCTATCTTCCTTCATTTCTTTCTTTCTTTCTTTCTTTCTTTCATTCTGTTTTCTTTCATTCTTTCTGTCTTTCTTTCTTTCCTCCTTTCCTTCTTTCTTTCCTCCTTTCTTTTTTCTTTCTTTCTTTCTTTCTGCCTTCCTTCACTTCTCTCATTCGTTCTTTCTTTCTTTCACTCTTATTTTCTTTCTTTCTTTCCTCCTTTCTTTCTTTCTTTCTTTCTCTCTTCCTTCATTTCTCTCATTCTTTCTTTCTTTCTTTCTCTCTCTCTTTTATTTTCGTTATTTCTTTTTTTCTTTCTATTTTTCTTTTCCTTCTTCTTACCCTTCATTCTTTTTTCTTTCTTCGCTCTTATCTTTCCTTCTTTCCTTTTTCTTCCTTTCTTTTTTGTCGTTGCTTCTTTTCCTTTCCTTTTCTCCTTTTTCTGTCTCTCCCTCTCACCCTGCTCTTATCCTTCTCACTTTCTTTCCTTCTTTTTTCCTTCTTTCTTTTTCCTTTTTTCCCATTCATTCTTTCTATTTTTCTCTCCTTTCCTTCTATCTTTACTTCTTTGTTCTTTCCATCTTTCCTTCTTTCTATTTTTCTTCATTCTTCTATCTTTCCTTCGTTTTCCTTCTATCCTTCTTTCTTTTCTTCTCCCTTTCTTTCTTTATTTCTTTCTTACTTTTTTATTTCTTTCTTTTTCCTTTTTTTGTTTCTTTTTCCTTTCTTTCATTCTTTCTTACGTTCTTTCTTTTTTACTTACTTTCTTTCTCCCTTTCTTTCTTTCCATTTTACATTCTTTTTTCTTTCTTTCTTTCTGTCTCTCTTTCTTTTTTTCTTTTTTTTTTCTTTTTTATTTCTTCCTGCCTTTTTCTTTCCTTCTTTCTTTCTTTCTTCCTTCTTTTTTCTTTCTTTCTTTCTTCTTTCTTTTTTCTTTCTTTCTTTCTTCTTTCTTTTTTCTTTCTTTCCTTCTTTCCTTCCTCCTTCCTTCCTTCCTTCCTTTCTTTCTTTCTTCCGCTCTCATTTCATGCATTATTACAGAATCACGTTACTTTATTCCTTCCTTGCTCTTTTCTTTCATTCCTTCTTTTTTCTCTTTTCTTTCTTCCTTTCCCTCTTTCTCTCACTCTCTTTCATTCTTTCCTTCCTTTTACTCTCTCTCTCTCACTCTCTTTCTTTTCCTTAATCTCATTGTTTCCCTCCCAAAACCATTTCGACCTTTATAAAAGAATCTCACCTCTCTATTGTCTCGCATCATTCGTGAAACAGCAACCAAACACCTTGAAATTCCTAAAGTTTTTATTTTATAAAAGCAGGACACTTGACGAAGCGTCTATCAAACATATTGTCCTACAGGTGGTCGGGTAAGATGGTAGAAATAACAGTTCAGTACACTGTATTCTGCATTGTTTTGCATGAAAGATTGAAAGAGATTTTAAGAAGCATCCGGAGGAATAATATACAATTGGTGGGCCTAGGTGATGCTAGAAATAACAGCCAAGTATATCAAAGTTTTGTGTTGTCACTCATATAAACATTAAGGGTACTTAGAAAATCCTCTCTCCCCCACCTCAGCATGTATTAATATATCAACCCAAATCTAAGCCGAATACCCCTAACCTCTAAGCCACTTGCCTTCACTCCAGCGACCATGCAAACTGTGTGATTCTATGGGTTTGGCATTTGGCGAAGGAAGGAGTTTTATACCGCTGTCCTCTTGAGTTTATCGCCTTGATATTGATTTATCTGTGGTCTTGGCTAGCAAGAAGTCCAGTTGTTTCTTGAAAATATCTACTCCGATTCCATAGAGATCCCTCCGATATTTTGGTGAGGAGTTAAATAGCAGTGCTCCCTTGAATCCCAAGATGAGACAGCTGGAACTTTTTGGAACAGTGCAGTGCGGTCCATTTCGAGGTCTAGTATTATTCTCAAATATGTATGTATGTATGTATGTATGTATGTATGTATGTATGTATGTATGTATGTTTGTATGTATGTATGTATGAATGTATATATGAATGTATGCATGCACGCACGCACGCACGCACGCACGCGGATATGTGTGTGTGCATGTGTATTGCGCGCGTGTGTATGTATTTATGTGTGTGTTAGTGTGAGGTTTAAGTTTAGGGCCATAGTGTTAGTGGTCTCTGTCTTCTTTCTCTTCCCTACACAATTACTTCGACCTATGTCCACCTTGTTCGTCTTATTATGTCTGCTACTTTTCGTTCACCTTGTCTCTTCCATGTCAATACTTTAATCTCTTCCTTAGCAAGTTTCGTTCCTTCTTGATGTAGAAGATATCTAGTTATACTTCACGTCCCCTTGTCACAAATAATTGATTAATCACACCCCATTCCATACTAGAATCGTTGAAATGTAACCAGGTATTGTAACATGTAGTTTTACTCATATTTTTTAACCTCTGGACATGCTGATCTCCTGCTACACGTATTCATGAAGATGTTATGTTTAAATCACGAAAAGGAAGAGGTGTTACATAATAATTCTCATTGTAGTGTAAGGATATATTTCAAATACCGCTTGTTATTTATTTGTGGTTAAACAGTTTTCTTCGATCTTGATTCGGGGGATTAAGAACTACAGAAATAGTAGTTAAAAAAATTGTAAACGATGGCCATAATTATAAACATCTTTATACCCAATTAAATGGATTAAGAACTTGCTTGTCTCTCATGGATACATTGAATCGTTTCCTTTCTAGACAACACAACGTAATAGTACATACATTGTATTGATGAAACAAAGGTATAAAGTCGACCCATGCGGAATCTGAAGTTGGTACATACACTTTGACAAAGTAGTGCTAAGAATTATTTGCCAGGCGTTCGAACAATTCTGCCAACTCATATATATTTAAATAAACACACCTAGACACACACACACATATATATACACATATATATATATATATATATATATATATATATATATTTATATATGTCAAGTTTTGTTCCTTTCGAGAAGTAGAATATATCTTATTATATTTCACGTCCCCTGGTAATAAATATCGAATCATGCCCCATTCTCTACTACAGTAGGAGAAATGTAACCAAGGAAGGCATCGTATTTCTACTGTTAACTACTGGACTCAGAAGGCCACACATCTGCAATATTCAACAGCCTATGGTTTCTGGTCGACTTCCCTAACGAATCCTCAACCCAACTAATAATTTTTGACCATCATGAGCATAATGAACCTTGCGAGTCCTGGATACAATACTCTTCCTACACCCATCCCTTCATCACTACCTTCATTCAAACCGACGCAGGCATCGGGTTTCGCCACTTCCCTTTCACGACCGACCCAAGTTATCCGTTACATTGCTATGGGCAGACACTGGATGCCAGTTGTGCCTCTCTGGGAAAAGTCTCCTATTGAAACAGGGCCTGGATTAGCGTGAACTTAAAGTAGTCAACATAACATTGAGTGCCGCTCAGAGCAGCTCCATTGATATCATCGGTGCCCTGATCCTACGAATATCTGGGACTGTTCCATCATCTGCGAAGTTCACGAGCCGCCAATTTCTGTACATCACTCCTTCAACTGACAAACATTTTTTTGTCTCCAAGTGTGTACCACCCTCGTTATTCATCCGCATTCTTCAGAATTGTAGAAAAGTGTGGAAATATAGGCACCACGATGGAAACATATCGAAACGATGTTATCTGCTTCATATTGGAGAAATGGAAAACAACCTATACTATTACGTTGTGTTGTTTAGAAGAAAAAAAGATTCAATGTATCTGTGAGAGACGGGCAAGTTCTTAACCCATGTAATTGGGTATAAAGATGTTTATAATTATGGCCATCGTTTTCAAATGGGGATTATATTTTCACACTTGTCATGGCAAGAGTTATTTTTCTTGTTTGCAAGGGAGGTAACTTGAAAAATAGTCTTGGTATTTTCACAAATCTTAGATGTTAGTGTTACTTCCCTTACAAAGGAATTTATATTTTTGAATTTTTAACTGATATTTTAACTGAAATATAAATGTGGCAGGAATAATGTATGGACCCAAGGGTATGGGAGTGAAGTCGAATCAGACGGTATTAGAACTCGGAACATAAAGTATGACAAAATATAAAATTATCTCATGTATTTTTCTTTAATACACGCACACGTGTTTGTGGATATATCTGTACTGTTTTCATTAAGGTGTGTGTATGCGTGTACGTGTGTGTGTTGGGCGTTTGTACGTGTGCGCATTGTGTGTGCATCTATATGTATGTATGTATGCATGCATGCGTCTTAGCGTGAGGTTTAGTGTTAGGGCTACAGGGTTCGTCGTCTTCTTTCTTGTACACGATTACTTCGACATAGGGTCACCTTGCTCGTCTTATATCGGCTATCCGTCGTTCACCGTGTCGCCTCCATCTCAGCACTTTCCTATTAAGCCTTGTTCCTATCGTGAAGTAGAAGATATCTTGTTATATATCACGTCCCCTGGCAATAAGCATTCAACCATGCCCCATTCCCTATTACAATAGGAGGAATGTGAGCAAGGAAGGCAACATGTAGCTCTTCTACTGTTAACCAAGGATATAGTAATTTCCTGTTACATATATTTCGTGAAGATATTATGTTTACATCATGAAAAGTACTAGTGGCTACATAATAATATCCGTTGCTGCATAAGGAGAAGATATTTCTGATATCTCCTGCTATGTATGTGTGGTTAAAATTTTTTTTGGATCTTGTTTGTGAGATTCAGAAGGAAAAATGGCGGTTAAGGAAGTAGGAAACAGAACTGTGTATACTGTCTGTCAGTGCACTCAATACCGTAATGTTCGTGAATTCGACAATTCTCCTTCAACTTTCAGTTACAATTTTATTCGTTGATCATTTTTTGCCTCTAACCCTTGCCTTGCTTTGTAGACATCAGTACTCATCGGAATGCCTAGCAACAGGCAACTCCAATGAAAGTCTTATCCGAGAAGGTCCGCTGCCAACGTCATCTCCGAAGCTGGATCTAGCAAAAGTGGGCTAACTTTGAGCTGAGATGTTCAGACTACACACAAGCTAGTGGACTTATGTGTAACGAAGTAGTCTTTCAGCTTAACGAATACTGCAACGAGACCCTCAGAAAAGATTTTACATAGGCGTTCGATGCGTTGGCCTCCAGCGATGAGCGAGCTGTCCTCACTCACATTAAGTCCATGGTTCTCCGCCAAGAAAATGTGATTGTCATTTCTGTGCAGATACAGCAAATGTACCTGGATGGGGACGAACCCGTTAGGATATTTGCAGCGTGTCGTAGATGACAGTGAGGTGTTTGCAAATTCAAATTGGAATGCCTTT
>NC_043025.1:706688-715426 GCF_006345805.1 Octopus sinensis
AGGATTTCACCTCCTTTTGGCAGGAAGCGATCCAGAAGAACCTCGTCAGCATGGCGTTGGCTTTGCAGTGAGAAACTCATTACTCTCCTCAATAGAACCACCATCAGGAGGCACTGAGCGTATCCCCTCACTGCGCCTCTCGACTTCTTCTGGCTCAGTACATCTACTCAGCATGTCTGCTCCCACTCTCTACAGCTCAGAGGAGACCAAGTACCAGTTCTACAAAGATCTCAACTGTGTCATAGAAAATATACCAACGACTGAAAATATCTAACCTCTGGGGGATTTTAACGCTCGCGTGGGATCTGACCATGATTCGTGGCCCATTTGTGTTGGACACTTTGGTATTGGCAACATGAATGACAATGGTCAGAGACTACTCGAATTCTGCACATACCACAACCTGTGCATCACAAACACATTCTTTACCAACAAGCCTTCCCACAAGGCATCTTGGAGACATCCAAGATCTCACCACTGGCATCAGCTGGATCTCATCATTACATGGAGATCCTTTCTGAATTCTACTCTATTGACCCGCAGTTACCACAGCGCGGATTGTGACACAGACCACTCACTAATTTGAAGTAGGGTGAGGATTCTGCCTAAAAAAGTCCATCGCTTCAAGAAAGTGGGCCGACCACGCATTAACACTGCCAGAACCTCGGAACCTACACTGCGAAAATGTTTTGCTGCTTCTATCAAGGTTGCCCTCAGTAGCTGCCCAACCTCCTCTGCTGAAAGTAAGTAGAACTATATCAGGGAAGCTTTGTATACGACATCAATAGATACTTTCGGCATGAGAGAAAGGCAAAACCCAGATTGGTTCAATGCTGGGCTCTCAGAGCTGGAGCCAGTTATCGAAGCAAAGCGTGCAGCTCTGATGCAATACAAGAGTGATTCTTCTACAAAGTCCCTCGAAGAACTCAGAAAGACACGAAATAAACCCAACTGACAGCCAGACGCTGTGCAAATGGGTATTGGCAGGAAATCTGTCAGAGTATCCAGTCAGCTGCTGACAGTGGCGACACCTGTGGGATGTATGCCGGTTTGAAGAAGGCCCTCGGTCCATCCGCAACCAAGTCAGCCCCTCTGGAGATCTCATCAGGGATCAAGGCAAGCAAATGGATAGATGGGTGGAGCACTACCAGGATCTCTACTCACGGGAGACTACAGTGGCTGAGTCTGCAGTCGAGAGTCTCAAGATCTTGCCAGTCATGTGCGAACTTGACAGTCCGCCATCTATAGCAGAGCTCATCAAGGCTGTTGACTCCCTAGCAAGAAACAAGGATCCGGGAAAAGACGGCATCCCCTCAGATATCGTCAAAGCCGGCAAAAACACCATCCTGCTTCGGCATCTTCATGAGCTTCTGTGTCAGTGCTGGGAAGAGGGTACAGTCCCTCAGGATATGCGGGATGCTAACATCATTACGCTTTACAAAAACAAAGGTGACCGTGGTGATTGTAACAATTACCGTGGTATATCTCTTCTAAGCACTGTTAGAAAGACCTTTGCCCGCGTTATCCTGGCAAGGCTACAACTATTTGCTTCTCGTATCTATCCGGAATCGCAGTGTGGCTTTAGAAGAAGCAGATCAACTATCGATATGATATTCTCCGTACGCCAACTTCAGGAGAAGTCCAGAGAGCAGAAAATGCCATTATATATGGCCTTCATTGATATAAAAAAGGCTTTTGACTCAGTAAGCAGAACAGGCCTCTTCATCCTGCTCCAAAAAATCGGATGTCCACCAAAGCTGCTGAGGATCATCAAGTTTTTCCATGATGACATGCAAGGCACCTTACAGCACAACGGTTCAACATCAGCCGCCTTCCAAATAAAAAACAAAGGGGTAAAGCAAGGTTGTGTCCTCGCTCCTACATTGTTTGGCATCTTCTTCTCGCTCTTACTCTCACAAGCCTTTCAGACATCAGATGATGGAGTGTTTCTGCACAGTAGAAGTGACGGGAAACTGTCCAATCTCTCGCGCTTGTGTGCCAAGACCAAAATCAGAAACGTCCTGATCAAGGAGATGCTATTTGCTGATGATGCCGCTCTGGTATCACACACAGAAGAAGCCCTCCAAAGGCTCATTGACTGTTTTGAGCAAGCATGTAACGACTTTGGCTTAGCTATCAGCCTTAAGAAGACCAACATCATGGGTCAGGCTACATCGGACATCCCAAACATACATATTGGAGACCACAGTTTACCTATCTGGGCTCTACCGTCACCTACAACCTATCCCTTGATGCTGAGCTCAATATACGCATTGGAAAGGCAGCTGCTGCGATGGCCCAACTCTCCAAACGGGCTTGGGACAACAATAAGCTGATGAAGACCACGAAAATGAAGATCTACCAGGCATGTGTACTCAGCACTCTACTGTATGGAA
Source organism: Octopus sinensis (assembly GCF_006345805.1). NCBI lineage: Eukaryota > Metazoa > Mollusca > Cephalopoda > Octopoda > Octopodidae > Octopus > Octopus sinensis. The sequence continues at coordinate 709,085 of NC_043025.1, forward strand.
GTGAGACTTGAACGCTATACACACGCCAAGAGCCTCACCTAAACATCTTTCACCTGCGCTGCCTCCGAAAAATCCTCCGCATCAAATGGCAGAATCATATCCCCAACAAAGATGTCCTCAGGCAAGCAGGAATACCAAGCATGTTTGCACTCCTCACACAAAGACGTATGAGATAGCTTGGGAATGTTAGCCGTATGAAAGATGGCAGAATCCCCAAGGACATACTCTACGGAGAGCTTGCTAGGGGTACTAGGTCTGTGGGTAGACCGATCTTACGTTACAAGGATGTTTGCAAAAGCGACATGAAGGCCTGCAACATCAATATTAGCGGTTGGGAGGCAGTTGCCGCAACCGTGGAGAATGGCGACGTACGTAAAAGAGGGAATACAAAGGAGGACAGAGAGAGAGAGAGGAGAAATGGGAAAGAAAAGAAGAGACGTCAACAAGAAACTATGACATTACAACCAGCCAGGAACAGTCTTCGCTATATTTGCGGTACCTGCCAGAGGGAGTGTTTTTCCAGGAAAGGACTACACAGCCACAGCAGGAAATGTATCAGGATATGAAATATAAAAGCCGGACTGGACTATTTTATGCGCAACTCCATTGTCTCCGAGACAAAAGGATGCCAACCAACATATATATATATATATATATATAGATATATATATATATATATATATATATATATAATATAATATATATATATAACAAATTAAGGAACGTCCATAATAGGCCGTTACCCACTAGAAATAACAGCCAAGCTTCAACCGCAAAATAGTAGTAATTCCGTAAACCAGGAGAAAATTAAAAAAAAACATTTACCCTGTTACACTTTATACAATGCATTGTTTCATCGTTTTTGAATGGTAAATCAGCCTGATTAAATTAAATCAACCTAATCTTCCATACGCCAACAGATTCATCAGTAAAGTAAGCCAGGAGGGAGAGATATTTACACGAGGCAGCACCACTACCGCTTCGGCAATATCTAACCTAAAATTTTTTGCTACCCTATATTGATTATATATATATATATACATACACACACAGAAGGATAAGATCAATATTTAAATATCGATTTTATCAGGTGGCCAGCATGGGAATAAAAACCATCAAAGGTAACAATTATTTAGAATTATAATATAGGGTAATAGCAGTCAAATCTTGACTCTAAAACCACATTAAATGTTCATATAGCACCAGGAGAGAAGACGAAGAGACAAAATAGAATAGCAAACATTTCTGGATAATTCCAGATCCCGGATTTCTGACTCTGCATAAGAAATGCTCTGACTTCATCAGTGGAATATACTCAGAAAAGCAAATAAATACAAATATATACATATACAACATACGATATACTTACATATACGAAAGTATTTATAATATATATTATAATATATATATATATATATATATATATATGTATATATATATGTATGTATATAGATATATATATATGAGCGTTTGTATATATAATCAAGGCGGCTATCAGCATTTTAAGACCAACAGGGAAATAATTCACAATCACTAAAGGTGACAAGAGTGCAGTGAGCACCAGCATTATTAGAAATATTAGTCATAGACTATTTCGTTTTGGGATTTGGTTTGCAAGATTCTTTATATGAGTTCGTGTGTTGAAGCATATTCTGTTGTCTCTGGGGAGAGCCATTTTCTTTTTGTGCCTTATAATTCATCACACTCACCGTATTTCAACGTATTTCTTATTTTTATTTTCCTAAAACTTTTCGTTGAGTCTTGAAAACTTTTACCAGTGATTGTGTTAAATTATAGTCATAGACACCTTAGACATAAAAAACACATGGTGCATTGACGGGGGGGGGGCAACATTCCCTACGGTAAGCCAGATGGATTAGATTAACATGGTAATTTCTTATAAGAAGTTAATACTCATCAGCAATGCTCACTCCATTACGGCTGGTGGAGGTTAACTCCCGCCTGTCAATATCATTGAGAATGACATAAAAATGAGTGATTGATTTCACAAAATGGCAATGTGAAGATTATAAAATAATTAAGGTGGCTAACACGCAATTTAAAACCAACCAGGTAATTACCTATATATATATATAAAATGTGGATTTCTTACATGCTAAAGAGGGCAAGCCACGGTACTGGACGAATATGTTCTTAACACTAACTTTTAGTCACCCGCTTCTAGTTTTAGCCTCCTTCACTAATTCTGTTCTCAACCATACTGAATGCGGTTATTTTACCTATGATGATCCAATCCTAAGCTATATTTGAATATAGAAATAATTGAAACAAAACAATTAATCTCTTTAAGTGTTCAAAGTCAACTGCGGCGCAATATCTCCCAAGTTTTGAACAAATTCCAGGCATTGCTCAACATGAATTTGCTTGATGAAAGTAAGTATCGTGTTTCTTCATTTTTCTAACACCATTACCGTCATAATTAGCTTCATCAATCACCATTACCATCCTCTTCGTCGTTGTCGTCATCATCAACCACAATGGATGATACCTTAGGACACAGACTCCCTCCCTCTCTCTCATACATACAACTATTCTTTTACATTTTCTCAAAGCTTGGGTAATTTCAATAAATCAGCATTTTATTTTGCGCTTTTCCGTTTCTTGTCCCTACGGAACTGTTTGTCTAACCAAGGGCAAAAATGTTTTCTTCTAATTTTGTATAGAAGTAGAAGATGAAGACTCTACTGGGCAGAATAATTCACACAATTCCAGTACTTTCTTTAATTCACTCAGGAAAATTATTCAACGTTGCAAATAATTTTCCTCAGCGAAAATTCAGTTTGTTCGAAGTGATCATATTAATTTTTGAATTAGGATCGATAGATACACACACAGCTCATACGCTTTAACTCATCTCTAAGAGATATAAAAGAGGAATAAATCACATCCCATTGCCGAACAATGATATAATTTTTTTCACTTCGTTTCCATTCATTTCATTTTACCACTGCAAAATCAATATAAATGAGGTTTATGCGCATCCGGTCATTATGTCTAAGTAGTGGTCAATATTGAGGAAATGCAACAATAGAGGCCGCGAAACAGACAATAGCATTTTTACGAGTCAAATCCCGTAACAAATTATATATTGCTCGGGAAAATGTAAAAATATATATACATATACACATACATATTTCGGGATGGTCATTTTATTTATTATTTAAAAAAAATATAAATGAATAAATATATGTGTGCATATATATATTGTGTGCCCAGTACAACAGTGTTCGGGCAAACAGATCACATTGGCATAATTTGAAGAATGATGTCAAAGTAGTTTCTCATGGATTCAGATCTACGTTTCGAGCATTGTCTTCTGTGAAATATACACGCTGGCCATTTTCAAGATGTGCAGATAGATTTTAGGAAAGTGTTCCTACATGTAAACAGGATGTGACCTTTGTGTTGACAGTGTGTTTGTCTCAAAGCAGAACCGTCCTTCCATCAGCGCTTGTCAATTGGCTGAAGTAACATGAAAGGCATCGTCATTCATGGTATATTCGTGAATAAGTCACAAACTGAAATACATTGATCTATTGTTTAGGGAAATATTATTTACTTGTTTAAGGGTTGTACTGGATACATAGCGAAAACAGCTCTAACAGTTCAAATAGTAAGAAATAAACATATATATATATATATATATATACAAATTCATACTATCCGGTAATTAATGTGCTTAAACTTTTATATTTTATGTTTTTTTCATTATGTTTCCAGGTTCAAGTACTGGTAATGGAACAGAGGATAGAACAGCAGAAACAAACTTTTGAGTGAAAATTGAAACAGAGCCTCCAAGAATCGTCTTTGATGATATTTTATGCTATAAAACGATATTTTCTGCATATATAATACAAAAACATTTTCCCCATATATAATATAAAATAATATTTTCCCCATATATAATATGAAATAATATTTTCTCCATATATAATATGAAATTATATTTTCTTAATATATAATATGAAATAATATTTTCTTAATATATAATATGAAATAATATTTTCTCCATATATAATATGAAATTATATTTTCTGCATATATAATATAAAATTATATTTTCTCCATATATAATATAAAATATTTTGTCTTTGTAACGACACTATAATTGTACGTTTCAATACAACACTATGCATGCAAGAGACTGTATAATCCACCATAATGTAATTTAAACGAGTTTCAGGGCCTCACTATGGCTTGAAACAGAAAATATTGCCTGATTTGAAATTATATTGATATTCTATCTTCTTGCCAATTTAATGTTATCAATGTAAGCTTTAGAATTGTTAAATAAAGGATTAAATCTGATCTGTTGCTACCGTTCGTTTTCTAGATGAAATACTGTAATACCGCAGACTAAGATCAAATACCACCGGAAGAGGCATTGATTCCATTTGTTATTTTAAACATTCCACTAAAATGTTAAAACTTGCAAAATGTATCATGTTGATTAGATTTACGATCATTTATCTAATTAGTATTATCAGGTCATTCAATTGTCATTGTTCAAGTAATCAACATTTCACAAACAGCTGGAATGGAAGCACTCTGTCGGTTACGACGACGAGGGTTCCGGTTGATCCGAATCAACGGAACAGCTTGCTCGTGAAATTAACGTGTAAGTGGCTGAGCACTCCACAGACACGTATACTCTTAACGTAGTTCTCGGGGATATTCAGCGTGACACAGAGAGTGACAAGGCCGGCCCTTTGAAATACAGGTACAACAGAAACAGGATGTAAGAGTGAGAGAAATTTGTGGTGAAAGAGTACAGCAACGATCACCACCACCCCTTGCATGAGCACTCTGTCGGTTACGACGACGAGGGTTCCGGTTGATCCGAATCAATGGAACAGCCTGCTCGTGAAATTAACGTGTAAGTGGCTGAGCACTCCACAGACACGTGTACCCTTAACGTAGTTCTCGGAGATATTCAGCGTGACACAGAGAGTGACAAGGCCGGCCCCTTGAAATACAGGTACAACAGAAACAGGAAGTAAGAGTGAGAGAAAGTTGTGGTGAAAGAGTACAGCAGGGATCACCACCACCCCTTGCATGAGCACTCTGTCGGTTACGACGACGAGGGTTCCGGTTGATCCGAATCAACGGAACAGCTTCCTCGTGAAATTAACGTGTAAGTGGCTGAGCACTCCACAGACACGTGTACCTTAACGTAGTTCTCGGGGATATTCAGCGTGACACAGAGAGTGACAAGGCCGGCCCTTTGAAATACAGGTACAACAGAAACAGGAAGTAAGAGTGAGAGAAATTTGTGGTGAAAGAGTACAGCAGGGATCACCACCACCCCTTGCAGGAGCACTCTGTCGGTTACGACGACGAGGGTTCCGGTTGATCCGAATCAACAGAACAGCTTGCTCGTGAAATTAACGTGTCAGTGGCTGAGCACTCCACAGACACGTGTACCTTAACGTAGTTCTCGGGGATATTCAGCGTGACACAGAGAGTGACAAGGCCGGCCCCTTGAAATACAGGTACAACAGAAACAGGAAGTAAGAGTGAGAGAAAGTTGTGGTGAAAGAGTACAGCAGGGATCACCACCATCCCCTGCCGGAGCCTCGTGGAGCTTTAGGTGTTTTCGCTCAATAAACACTCACAACGCCCGGTCTGGGAATCGAAACCGCGATCCAGCGACCGCGAGTCCGCTGCCCTAACCACTGGGCCATTGCGCCTCCACTCACAAACAGCTACATTCCAATCAAAGCACCGGACGTAGATTCGTCTTCTACACGTTCATGTCTACTTTCACTCCATCAATGTTACACTAACACGGGACTGCGCATGCCTCAATGTCTTCATTGAAGTAGTTTCTTAGTTATATTCTCTACATGATATTCAGGCCCATTAGGCCTCAGTCTCTCTCGGGATCCAACATATTCCAACACCCGGGGATAGAAGACACCCCACTAAAAGAGATGCCAGTCTGTTGCAAGTTTAACCCTTGGTTGTTGCTGTTATTTCTTCTCAGATGACTGCACTGGAAGTGTTTAAGGACACTTTAAGAAGCATGTGGAGAAATATAGTCCAATAGGGGATGCTAGAAATAACAGCCAAGTATGTTAAAGTTTGGTTTTGTGTTTCATATGAAAATGAAGGACACTTCGAAACTCTTCTCTCTCCTTCCTCATTCTGTATTAATACCTCATCCTTCCCCTCTTCCTTTCTCTAATACATGATATACTCCCTCTCTTATCACACACATCATACCCTCTCCTTCTCTCCTCCTCTCCCTCCCCCTCTGTCACTTATTTATGTTATTGTTTAACCCCGCCTCACTCATCCCTCGTTTTCTCTCAACTCTTA
>NC_043025.1:715526-723026 GCF_006345805.1 Octopus sinensis
AAAGAAAGTGATAGAAAGAGAGAGAGAGGGAGGGAGAAAGAAGAAAAAGAGGGTTTTGTGTGTGTGTGTGTGTGTGTGTGTGTGTGTGTGTTTGTGTGATGCTATTAGCTACATAACCATGTACTAAGGATTTGGTGAGATTGATACATTTTAATTCCCTTCACTTACTCAGTATACCCTCTTCTTCCGCGACATTAGCATTCCAGCAGAAATGGAGAAATGAAAATTATGTCACTGTCTGGTGTTGCATGTGTGTATGTATGTGTGTGTGTGTATATGCGTAACTGCATGAGACTGTTTACATCCGCGTAACTGAAATTAACTTGAAATAATCTAAGTACTATTTTACAAATTGTGATATCTGTGTGTGTGTGTGTGTGTGTGTATATATGTATATATATATATATATAAACACGCACACACAGTTATCAGAATTATATAAACGTATATATTCATGTATTTGTATATATATATATATATATATAATTAGGTGAATGAATTATTCTAGCATGGAGAATTCGTTTAACCGATACCTGGGTAGCAAATTCACGTCGGAAAACACAGTTGAAGTGACCTGTCAAGGGTAGAAACTCCGGGTTCTTGTGTGCAAATTTGTGTTATTTATATGAATAAATGAAAGAAAGGAGTCGAACGTGGTTTTTACTCTCGACACATGTTTCGAAGACGGCATAATTTTAATTCCGAAGGAATAAATGGTGCATTATGCCATCTTCTCATCAGGAAAGATTAAGAGCCTCTTTCAGCCACAAGACGAACACAATTTTTGATGATTGCCTACATGGTGACCACAGTGACAATGAGTGTTTTTTTAAAATACCGTTATAAGCAATGACTTCAGAAATGGTAGAAGGAGGGAGTAGCAAAAATAGGTAGGGGACAACAATGTATGCTGTATTTATGATGATGTGCGGGTGTGTGCTTGTGTTAATGATTGCGAGTGATTGTGTATGTGTATGAGTGTGTATATAACTGCATTTGTGTCTGTGTGTGTATGTGTTATTGTGTGTGTGAGGTAGACAAACGTGAAATACACTTAGTAGTAAGGTGTGAAATTTGTGTCTGTGTGTTTGATCGTGCGTGTTATAGAGAGGGATATATATATATATATATATATATATATATATATATATATATATATACATACGTCAAAGAAATTTAGTAGCTATGGAACATAAAATCGTTTAAAAGCGACATTAACCGGAAATGATTAAAATATTGTTATACGATCAGACGATAGATTTTTCATCTGTTAGAATCATCTCACTTTTGCTCGATAACTATTGATCATCGATCTCTTCCCAAATACAATGTCAAAAGCCAACATTAAAATTCATTGTTAGACCCTCCAGTGTTCACATTGTCATCCACCATTCTCTTCCTGAAGAATCTCTGAAGCTTAAGCTGGATGTGCTAGAAATAGCAGCCAAATATTTCCTCTGAGCAGACGATAGATTCATTTAACGATAGTGTCACTTCAGAAAATCAAGTTATCAATAACGATAATATTTAAATGGTATATAATGATTGACATGGAAGCAAACGATACAAATTCATTTAACAATAGTTCGTTTCAGAAAATTACGTTTGTGAATTAAAGTATATGATAGAAATTATAACAATTCTGAAGAGGAATTAAAGGTTTTAGCAGCTTTAAAGTTATGGGAAAAGAATTTTCGTTATCAAAGTAACAATATTTTATACGAAAGAAGGATGACAGGCGAGGATTTTGTGGTGTGAAGGGTCTTCAAGTGTATACGTCCTGGTGTGTGTGTGTGTATGTGTGTGTGTGTGTGTGTGTGTGTGTGTGTTATGCACTGAGATATATAACGACTATAATAATGGACACAATTATATTCCAAACTTCTATAGGCGCGGGAGTGGCTGTGTGGTAAATAGCTTGCTTACCAACCACATTGTTCCGGGTTCAGTCCCAATGCGTGGCACTCTGGGCGAGCGTCTTCTACTATAGCCTCGGCCGACTAAAGACTTGTGAGTGGATTTAGTAGACGGAAACTGAAAGAAGCCCGTTGTATATATGCATATATATATTTCTATGTGTGTGTTTGTGTGTCAGTGTTTGTCCCGCTTCCCCCAACATCGCTTGACAACCGATGCTGGTGTGTTTATGTCCCTGTAAGTTAGCGGTTCGGCAAAAGAGACCGATAGAAGAAGTACTAGGCTTACATGAATAAGTCCTTGGGTCGATTTACTCGACAAAAGGCGGTGCTCCATCACGGCCACATTAAAATCACTGAAACAAGTAAAAGAGTAAAAAAGAGAGAGAGAGAGCTCATCTGTACCCAAACCTTCAATAGTTTGATGTCCTATTTTCATAGGAGTGAGGGGAAGAGGGAGAGGAAAACATGCAGCGGCCTCTAAACTGTTTAACGTATTTGTATCTGAGAAAGTCTCCAGTATTCTTGATGCCTTCTGCAAAAAGTGAAAGATAAAAAAGGAAATTGAAAGAAAAACTAATTGTCTTCCAGTATCTGTGTGTGTGTCTGTGTGCGTGTGTGTGTGTGTCTGTGTGTGTTTGTGTGTGATGCAATGAGATACATAACCATATCTATGAGTTTCTTTAATATAAAACTGAAGTGAATATTTATGATAATATTAAATGATAATATTAAATGACATAATTTCATTGTGAAGGAGGTTTAATCTTTAATGTTTTCAGTCTCGTCCACCACACTACTTGTTTAGCCACCGGGCAGAAGAAACTGCTTTTCCTTCCCGTCCTAAAGAAGGTGGCGGGGCGATCTTTACAATGAACTCGGCTCGTAAACTGGACGGATGAGTGCATGCAGGACTACTTCATCGCCCTGCGCACAACCCAAACATATCCGTCCGACAACACTTTCGTATCTGTAGAGCTTGTCTTGAATCGGCAGAGCTCCCCGGTAGCACTGCCAGGCCAGGGATTCCTGGAAGTTAAAGACCAGTTAGTTGATTCCCTCCACCTCCGCCCAGAATTTACCCCGATATCGTCGTTGTTCTTTCCCCTCTACTAATCCCCTATAGAAATCCATGGTGGAACTTTCAACGCCCGCGTTGCCTGACTGGCAGAAAGCTGTAAAAGCTTGCCGACACTCCAGGTGCCAAGCGCCCTTTCTTGGCCAACGCTTGACTCAGTACTGTAGCTTCTTCAGTGAGACGAGTCGCAGAATGTCCCGTTTGACAAACAGTCAATCCCCCATTCTCGCCGCTAAAGAAACGAAGAAGCTGTCGCAGTCTCAGCGCATGTCTGCGAATCATTACCAACGGCATGTCCAGTACTCCACTGAGAGGTTGTTGACAGAAGATGGACCGTCTGATGAGCGGAACACATCCCTTCTTTAGAAAGCGGAATAACAAACGCTCTAACTTTATCGGGCATGGGACTACATTCAGGCAGTCATAGATGACGGAAGCGATGTACGCATTCGCCACCTCGACTCGACCCTTCACGAACAGCTTCCTCTCTGCCAATTTCTGGGTGAGATCGACTATCCTGTTCGTCACCTTCAACCCGTTGTTGTCCACCCCGAGGTCAAGAGCAAACCAGACCCCCAAGCAGTTTAACCTGTCTTTCCGTCTAGCGCCCTATAAACTGTCGGTTGGTATGGGTCTGCCTCTCCAACTGCCGATTTGCAGGCCCACCGACTTCTCTTGGACAAGCTTTGCTCCTATCAACGCTTCGTGGACAGTATTATGATGACACAGTCCGTGTTAGCTGATACGAACATTCCACATCCTAAGACACACATATATACATATATATATATATATGTATGTATATATATATATATATATATATATATATATATATATATATATATATATATATATATATATATATATATATATATATATATATATTTAGCGGTTCGGCAAAATGGACCGATAGAATAAGTACTGGGCTTACAAATAATAAGTCCCGGGGTCGATTTGCTCGACTAAAGGCGGTGCTCCAGCATGGCCGAAATCAAATGACTGAAATAAGTAAAATAGTTAAAAGTGTTTTTATATATATATATATATATTATATATATATATATATATATATGGCATCTGTATTTCTAATTATATTATTTCGGTTTGAAAAGTTTCAGTCAGCAGATTATGATGATTGGCGGTGGAAGTGGAAGAGTTAAAATGAGAGAGTGGGGAGAGGGAGTGATAGAAGAGAGAGAGGTGAAAGAAGAAGAGGAGAGTTGATGTGTACGATTTTGAGTGTGTGTGTGTGTGTCTGTGTGTATGATGCAATTAGATACACAACCCTGCCTAAGCTTTTCTTTAATATGAAACTGAAGGGAATATCACATTAACCATTGCATTAAATGACATAATTTTATTGTAAAGAAGTGAGTGAAAAGTTTAGCCGGAAAAAAATTCCATAATAATAATAATAATAATAATAAATAAAATAATAATAATATAATTAATAGTAAATATATAATAATAATAATAATAATAATAATATAATAATAATAATAATAATAATATAATAATAATAATAATAATAATAATACATAATAATAATAATAATAATAATTATAATAATAATAATTTAATAATAATAATAATAATATTAATATAATAATGAATAATGATAATAATACTAATAATATAATAATAATAATAATATCTACTTCAGAAGGAAGGAAAACTGATCCAGATAGCGGCAAAACACGAGCAAAACAAAAAACTGTTCTCAGTATTTAAGGAAGCTGACAAATACAACAGGAAATCATACCACCTAATCATGAAGAAGAAGATGATGAAGAAACAATAATAGCTATAAAACAAATGAAATCCAAACTAAAAATAGAACAGCAACGAACCATGATAAAACGATGGCAAGAAAAGCCCCTTCATGGTAAATACTGGACTAAACTAAACGCAAAAGAAATAGACAAAGAAAAATCCCCAGCAATGGTTGAGAAGCTCAGGACTCAAAGCAGAAACAGAGGGATTTTTAATTGCAGCACAAGACCAAAGCCTCCCCACCAGAATTACCAAAAACATATAATGAAAAGAAATATTACAAGTAACTGCAGAATATGTGGAGATGGACAAGAAACAATAAATCATATTATCTCTAGCTGTCCAGTCCTGGCTAAGAAGGAATATATTCACAGACATGACAGAGTTGGAACCTACATACATTGGAAGCTATGCCAACATTATGGAATAACAACAGAAAAAAGATGGTATAGGCACACACCAGAAAAGGTCACAGAAAACGAGAAAGCAACCATACTCTGGGATATGCCGATACACACAGATAGAGAAATTAAGGCCAACAGACCAGATATAGTTGTCAGAGATCATGAAGAATAAAATTCTTTCTGATTGATGTATCAATAGCGGCAGATGACAACGTGTCTCTAAAAGAAATGGAGAAACTTTCAAAATACAAAGACCTGGAAATAGAGGTAACTAGAATGTGGAATCTGAAAACAGAAACAATTCCTATCATAGTAGGTGCATTAGGCATGATACAAAAATATTCAGACAAATACATAACAAAAACACCAGGACTTACAAACACATATAACATACAGAAAATTGCACTACTAGGCACTGCCCACATCCTACGCAGAACACTTTCCATACAATAACCATCAGAGCATCACAACAAATCACAGCACATACCCAAGGCACACAGAGCTGCGCTCGGTAGTGAAGTGAAAGCACGATATAAAAATAAAACTACTGATTAAAAATAATAATAATTATTATTATTATTATTATTATTATTATATTATTATTATTATTATTATTATTATTATTACTATTATTATTAATATTAGTATTATTATCATTATCATCATCATTATATTATTATTATTATTATTATTATTATTATTATTATTATTATTATTTTTGTTATTATTAATATTATTATTATTATTCAGTAGTTTTATTTTTATAGCGTGCTTTCACTTCACTACCGAGCGCAGCTCTGTGTGCCTTGGGTATGTGCTGTGATTTGTTGTGATGCTCTGATGGTTATTGTAGTGAAAGTGCTCTGCGTAGGATGTGTGCAGTGCCTAGTAGTGCAATTTTCTGTATGATATATGTGTTTGTAAGTCCTGGTGTTTTTGTTATGTATTTGTCTGAATATTTTTGTATCATGCCTAATGCACCTACTATGATAGGAATTGTTTCTGTTTTCAGATTCCACATTCTAGTTACCTCTATTTCCAGGTCTTTGTATTTTGAGAGTTTCTCCATTTCTTTTAGAGACACGTTGTCATCTGCCGGTATTGATACATCAATTAGAAAGCATTTTTTTCTTCATGATCTCTGACAACTATATCTGGTCTGTTGGCCTTAATTCTCTATCTGTGTGTATCGGCATATCCCAGAGTATTGTTGCTTTCTCGTTTTCTGTAACCTTTTCTGGTGTGTGCCTATACCATCTTTTTTCTGTTGTTATTCCATAATGTTGGCATAGCTTCCAGTGTATGTAGGTTCCAACTCTGTCATGTCTGTGAATATATTCCTTCTTAGCCAGGACTGGGCAGCTAGAGATAATATGATTTATTGTTTCTTGTCCATCTCCACATATTCTGCAGTTACTTGTAATATTTCTTTTCATTACATGTTTTTGAATTTTCTGGTGGGGAGGCTTTGGTCTTGTGCTGCAATTAAAAATCCCTCTGTTTCTGCTTTGAGTCCTGAGCTTCTCAACCATTGCTGGGATCTTTCTTTGTCTATTTCTTTTGCGTTTAGTTTAGTGCAGTATTTACCATGAAGGGGCTTTTCTTGCCATCGTTTTATCATGGTTCGTTGCTGTTCTATTTTTAGTTTGGATTTCATTTGTTTTATAGCTTTTGTTGTTTCTTCATCATCTTCTTCTTCTCCTTCTTCGTGTTTATTAGGTGGTATGATTTCTTGTTTGTATTTGTCAGCTTCCTTAAATACTGAGAACAGTTTTTTGTTTTGCTCGTGTTTTGCTGCTATCTGGATCAGTTTTCCTTCCTTCTGAAGTAGGTATTTTTGCAGTCCTATGGTGGTTATTTTATAGTATTTTTCTAGCTGTATAAGGCCTCTGCCACCTTCTATACGTTGTATATATAGTCTTTCTATGTCAGATTTTGGGTGATGCATCCTTGATCGTCAGTATTTTCTTGTTTCCTATCTATTTTGGACAGTTCATTTCGTGTCCAGTTAAGGATTTGTAGCTGTAACTTATAACTGGGACAGCTAAAGTGTTGATACCTATTATCTTGTTTTTTAGCATTGAGCTCTGTTTTTAGTATTGATCTAACTCGTCTATAATATTCTTTTTTTATTTTCTCTTTCATTTGTGTGGTTTGTGTCTTATCTAGTTCATGGATTCCTAAGTATTTGTAAGTTTGGCTTTGGTCTAATGCTTTTATTTCATTGGTTTTATCTAGTGTGATGTTGTTACTCTTAACTAGTTTTCCTCTTTTCATGGTTACTTTGGCGCATTTTTCTAATCCAAATTTCATATATGTTTCTTTTTGG
>NC_043025.1:728026-780526 GCF_006345805.1 Octopus sinensis
CTAGCAACATTCCAGATGCCAGTAACCCTTCCTCGGTCTCTTCTTGACCCACGACTGCAGCTTACTCAAGGAGATGAGATGTGGAAAAGTCTGTTTGACAAACGATGACCACACCTGTTCACCATTTACGCAGAATGTTTGGAGGTGCCGCAGCCCCAGTGCATGTCTTCCACAGCATGCCCAGTGTTCCGGAAATCGGAAAGCGAAAGCACAAAAACGAAAATGGGAAAAGTGAAAAGTAAAAACAGCATTTAAGTGTTCTCCTTGTTAGACCTTGAATTATAAGGCTAAAAATATATCAAAAATGTAATCAAGAATAGACGGAATTTTTCAGTTCTTCAAAATATATTTATACTTGACCACGACTGAAAATTCCCGACCTAGAGTCAAATAGAGAATTAAGCATCTTAGATCTGAACAGGATATGCACTCTTTCAGCTAAACAAAGCATATATTTAGTCGATCCATTCACATAAGTTATGGATTCTCAATTACTTCCCATCCAGTCACATGTGGTGTTTCGTTTTCTTCCAAACTTAGCCAGTTTCGTAGCTTTACTTTTTTCCAATGTAGGAAGGGGATTATGTGATTGGCATAACTACTTTAAAATTCACCTTTAAATAAGCAAAAGATTAAAAGAATAAAAGATTGTGTGTGTGTGTGTGTGTACATGCATACAAAAATACACCCACATACACACGGATATGTACATAAGCGCACACACACACATATATAGGCGTATGGATTATTGTTTCGGTAAGTTGTGTCCACGAGGAAGACACTTCCAGTGCACTCATCTGAAAAGCACCAGCATTAACCAGGGGTTAACATTGCGCCAGACTGGTATCCGGTGTGTTGTATCCTTGGGTGTTGAAATACGTTCGTTACAGAGATATACTGGGGCCTAATGAGCCTGTCGATCTGGCAGAGAATTTAGCTTAAAAAATACTTTAATGTAGACATTCAGGCATGCGCAGTCAAGTGTTTGTGTAACGTTTATGGAGGAAAAGTCGATATGAATATGACAAAAAAAGAAACACTGTATTTTCCGGTGTATAAGCCGCAACTTTTTACCTGGGAAATTTAGTGTGCCGCTTAGAGAAAGGTGCGCCTAATGTGTGTAACTTTTTTCATAGTTCCAGGAGGAAAATAATTTGTGTATGGAGATCGAATGATTCCACTGATTTTTTTGGAGGAAGGGTCGGTCGATGAAAGACTATTGCTACAGGACATTTGTGCCTGGAAGAAAACAAAGCACATTTGTTTTTTTTTAACTTCAAGTTTTGATAATGTTTTTTTTTATCCAATAAAGAATTTAATATTGACGGAATGTGTTTGTTGCTGATTATAGTAAGATAAAATTTGAAAAATCAACAATACATCTCAAAGTTGAAGAATAAAACATTTTGAAAATACATACACTTCAACAACAACAAAGCTAGCAGCTGACCCGTGGTTCCATAAGTCTTTATAAAACACCAGTAGGCTTTATGTGTGGATAAAAAGCAAAATTTTCCCCAAAATCCCAAGCTAACCATCACAATACAATAATACAAACCTTAATAAGCCACTTCAATTGTATAATACTAATCTTAAGCCAACATTCTACAACCCTATCTACTAGACGATAGATATTGGTTCCATTACAAACTCCCAATCCGATACTAATATAAATCCTAATTTAGATTCTCCCCACTAACAACAAACCAACCAACATCAACATTACTAATAGTAAACCATAACCACTTGCAACTGTCGCGCTTCTGAAATATACGGTATGCAGACACCTGTCTCCTCAAAAACGTAATCTATAAGTGCCACGTGATTACCCCATGCACCCACCAAGCAAGGGTGTATATTTATGGCACTGAGGATTTCGAATGCCGTTGTCGTGCTCATATGTATTTTTTCATTAATCCCAAATCTAAACTACTTCAATCTTTAGCGACACACATATACAACCTTAACTCAAAACAATGTCCAATACGCTCTATCGTGGTCCATAGTATGTGAATCTCCCCTCTACAACACAAATATAGGTAAATGTATGTTATGTATAAAAGGGTCATTAACTATTCTTCGCCTCCACAACTCCTCGCTGTTAAATTCTCTGACGTTATTTTTTATCGTAAGCATAAATACTGCCCGACATTCATGCACTTCCCTAATTCTAAATAAATATATAGCAAGCCCCGGGGCCCATCAAAGCTGTAATGTAAAACAAGAGTCAACCTGACAATCGACAAGTGAACACATTCCAAATAGATTATATGTGTGTGTGTGTGCCTATGTACGCATATATCTTTGTATGTATATATATATATATATATATATATATTTATATATCTAATATAAATATATATATATATGTATATATATATATATATGTATATGTATATATATATATATATATATATATATATATATATGTATATATATATATATATTTATTTATTTATTTATATATATATATAAGCATATGCAAAAAATCTGAAATATCCAAACTTGCATTTACATATACATAATATATACATCACATTTGCAAATACATAATATATACATGCAAGCTCTTACATATATACATGCAAACACACACACATATACGCACAATATATATACATATAAAGTCCTACATTAATACACAGTATTAAAAACATAAAGTAGTCAGCATATATATATAGATACCCACAGAAATATAAATATATATAACACGCATCCCAAATTTATTCCAAGTATTATGATCAATCGATTTTTCCTCCCACTCTCAGCCTCCTAAATCTCACCAACAGACAAAACAAATTTCTTCAAATTTTTGCTTTTCAACCGTCTCTACTCTCATTTGACCCTTCTCGGCTTCAAACGATAATTAACAAAAGTCAAATACTAAGAAAAATACCGACCCGATTTTTTGTACTACTAACATTCTTAACCACACCCTCGTACCTGAAAAGTTTCCTTAAAAAATACCCCACGTAATTTGAGATGGAATTGCTGTTTCATTATTGTACCAGCTAGAAGGGGATACTCCTTCAACATTCAGATGAATTACTTATTTATTCACATCGTTTAAAATTAAACATACGTTATCTTCTAGCTTTGAGATTTTGATTATGTGATTGCTTACTTTTAGAATAACTTTGCATGGTTGTTGTGAAAGGGCTAATGTGTTCAGTTTCCACAGAAAACAGGAAGAATATTTGGGCCCGACGTGGCCAGTGCCAATGCTAATGGGTTAACTGAAAATTACTGAAGTAAATATAAAAGCATAAAAAAACATTTTAGGTAATTTGGGGACCCAAATTTATGAAGTCTTAAGGGTGGAGAACCTTTTTATCCCATCCTTAATGCCGCTGAGGAGACTGGACAATGGCCAATAGAAGGCCGATATAATATAATGAAAATCGTAACTTACCAATAAAGTGCTGTTAGTCTCTGTTCGTAAGAGGTAGTGAATGTTTATATATATATATATATATATATATATGTGTGTGTGTGTGTGTGTGTAAATATAGATTGGCGTCTTTATTTCTCATTATATGAATCCGATATGAAAAGTTTGCGTCAGCAGTCAAAGATGGGCGTTGATAGTGGAAGAGTGTAAATGAGAGAGGGGAAAGAAAGTGATAGAAAGAGAGAGAGAGGGAGGGAGAAAGAAGAAAAAGAGAGTTTTGTGTGTGTGTGTGTGTGTGTGTGTGTGTTTGTGTTTGTGTGATGCTATTAGCTACATAACCATGTACTAAGGATTTGGTGAGATTGATACATTTTAATTCCCTTCACTTACTCAGTATATCCTACTTCTTCCGCGACATTAGCATTCCAGCAGAAATGGAGAAATGAAAATTATGTCACTGTCTGGTGTTGCATGTGTGTATGTATGTGTGTGTGTGTATATGCGTAACTGCATGAGACTGTTTACATCCGCTTAACTGAAATTAACGTGAAATAATCTAAGTACTATTTTACAAATTGTGATATCTGTGTGTGTGTGTGTGTGTGTGTGTGTGTGTATATGTATATATATATATATATAAATACGCACACACAGTTATCAGAATTATATAAACGTATATATTCATGTATTTGTAAATATATATATATATATATATATATATATATATATATATATATATATATGTATATATGTAGGTGAATGAATTATTCTAGCATGGAAAATTCGTTTAACCGATACCTGGGTAGCAAATTCACGTCGGAAAACACAGTTGAAGTGACCTGTCAAGGGTAGAAACTCCGGGTTCTTGTGTGCAAATGTGTGTTATTTATATGAATAAATGAAAGAATGGAGTCGAACGAGGTTTTTACTCTCGACACATGTTTCGAAGACGGCATAATTTTAATTCCGAAGGAATAAATGGTGCATTATGCCATCTTCTCATCAGGAAAGATTAAGAGCCTCTTTCAGCCACAAGACGAACAAAATTTTTGAAGATTGCCTACATGGTGACCACAGTGACAATGAGTGTTTTTTTAAAATAATCCGTTATAAGCAATGACTTCAGAAATGGGTAGAATGAGGGAGTATTAAAAATAGGTAGGGGACAATATGTATGCTGTATGTCTGATGATGTGCGGGTGTGTGCTTGTGTTAATGATTGCGAGTGATTGTGTATGTGTATGAGTGTGTATATAACTGCAGTTGTGTCTGTGTGTGTATGTGTTATTGTGTGTGTGAGGTAGACAAACGTGAAATACACTTAGTAGTAAGGTGTGAAATTTGTGTCTGTGTGTTTGATCGTGCGTGTTATAGAGAGGGATATATATATATATATATATATATATATATATATATATATATATATATATATATATATATATATATACATACGTCAAAGAAATTTAGTAGCTATGGAACATAAAATCGTTTAAAGGCGACATTAATCGGAAATGATTAAAATATTGTTATACGATCAGACGATAGATTTTTCATCTGTTAGAATCATCTCACTTTTGCTCGATAACTATTGATCATCGATCTCTTCCCAAATACAATGTCAAAAGCCAACATTAAAATGAAGTACATTTCTAAATTCTTTGTTAGACCCTCCAGTGTTCACATTGTCATCCACCATTCTCTTCCTGAAGAATCTCTGAAGCTTAAGCTGGATGTGCTAGAAATAGCAGCCAAATATTTCCTCTGAGCAGACGATAGATTCATTTAACGTTAGTGTCACTTCAGAAAATCAAGTTATCAATAACGATAATAATTTAAATGGTATATATAATGATTGACATGGAAGCAAACGATACAAATTCATTTAACAATAGTTCGTTTCAGAAAATTACGTTTGTGAAATAAAGTATATGATAAAGAAATTATAACAATTCTGAAGAGGAATTATAGGTTTTAGCAGCTTTAAAGTTATGGGAAAAGAATTTTCGTTATCAAAGTAACAATATTTTATACGAAAGAAGGATGACAGGCGAGGATTTTGTGGTGTGAAGGGTCTTCAAGTGTATACGTCCTGGTGTGTGTGTGTGTACGTGTGTGTGTGTGTGTGTGTGTGTGTGTTGTGTGTTTGTGTGTGTGTGTGTTTGTGCCTGTGTGTGTGTGATGCACTGAGATATATAACGATTATAATAATTGACACAATTATATTCCAAACTTCTATAGGCGCGGCAGTGGCTGTGTGGTAAGTAGCTTGCTTACCAACCACATTGTTCCGGGTTCAATCCCACTGCGTGGCACTTTGGGCGAGCGTCTTCTGCTATAGCCTCGGGCCGACTAAAGCCTTGTGGGTGGATTTAGTAGACGGAAACTGAAAGAAGCCCGTTGTATATATGCATATATATATATTTCTATGTGTGTGTTTGTGTGTCAGTGTTAGTCCCGCCTTCCCCCCAACATCGCTTGACAACCGATGCTGGTGTGTTTATGTCCCTGTAAGTTAGCGGTTCGGCTAAAGAGACCGATAGAAGAAGTACTAGGCTTACATGAATAAGTCCTTGGGTCGATTTACTCGACAAAAGGCGGTGCTCCATCACGGCCACATTAAAATCACTGAAACAAGTAAAAGAGTAAAAAAGAGAGAGAGAGAGCTCATCTGTACCCAAACATTCAATAGTTTGATGTCCTATTTTCATAGGAGTGAGGGGAAGAGGGAGAGGAAAACATGCAGGGGCCACTAAACTGTTTAACGTATTTGTATCTGAGAAAGTCTCCAGTATTCTTGATGCCTTCTGCAAAAAGTGAAAGATAAAAAAGGAAATTGAAAAAAAACTAATTGTCTTCCAGTATCTGTGTGTGTGTCTGTGTGCGTGTGTGTGTGTGTGTCTGTGTGTGTTTGTGTGTGATGCAATGAGATACATAACCATATCTATGAGTTTCTTTAATATAAAACTGAAGTGAATATTTATGATAATATGAAATGATAATATTAAATGACATAATTTCATTGTGAAGAAGGTTTAGTCTTCAATGTTTTCAGTCTCGTCCACCACTCTACTTCTTTAGCCACCGGGCGGAAGAAACTGCTTTTCCTTCCCGGCCTAAAGAAGGTGGCGGGGCGATCTTTACAATGAACTCGGCTCGTAAACTGGACGGATGAGTGCATGCAGGACTACTTCATCGCCCTGCGCACAACCCAAACATATCCGTCCGACAACACTTTCGTATCTGTAGAGCTTGTCTTGAATCGGCAGAGCTCCCCGGTAGCACCACCAGGCCAGGGATTCCTGGAAGTTAAAGACCAGTTAGTTGATTCCCTCAACCTACGCCCAGAATTTACCTCGATTTCTTCGTTGTTCTTTCCCCTCTCCTAATTCCCTATAGAAATCTATAGTGGAACTATCAACGCCCGCGTTGCCCGACTGGCAGAAAGCTGTGAAAGCTTGCCGAGACTCCAGGTGCCAAGCGCCCTTTCTTGGCCAACGCTTGACTCAGTACTGTAGCTTCTTCAGTGAGACGAGCTGCGGAAAGACCCGCTTCACAAACAGTCAATCCCCCATGCTCACCGTTAAAGAAACGCAGGAGATGTCGCAGTCTCAGCGCATGTCTGCGAATCATTAGCAACGACATGTCCAGTACTCCACTGAGAGGTAGCTTACAGCAGATGGACCGTCTGTTGAGCGGAACACGTCCCTTCTTTAGAAAGCGGAATAACAAACGCTCTAACTTTATCGGGCATGGGACTACATTCAGGCAGTCATAGATGACGGAAGGGATGTACGCATTCGCCACTTCGACTCGACCCTTCACGAACAGCTTCCTCTCTGCCAACTTCTGGGTGAGATCGACTATCCTGTTCGTCACCTTCCACACGTTGTTGTCCACCCCGAGGTCAAGAGCAAACCAGAACCCAAGCAGTTTAACCTGTCTTTCCGTCTAGCGCCCTACAAACTGTCGGTTGGTATCGGTCTGCCTCTCCAACTGCCAATTTGCAGGCCCACCGACTTCTCTTGGATAAGCTTTGCTCCTATCAACGCTTCGTGGACAGTATTATGATGACACAGTCCGTGTTAGCTGATACGAACATTCCACATCCTAAAACACATATATATAAATATATATATATATATGTATATGTATATGTATATGTATATATATATATATATATATATATATATATATATGGCATCTGTATTTCTAATTATACTATTTCGATTTGAAAAGTTTCAGTCAGCAGTTTATGATGATTGGCGGTGGGAGTGGAAGAGTTAAAATGAGAGAGTGGGGAGAGGGAGTGATAGAAGAGAGAGAGGCGAAAGAAGAGTAGGAGAGTTGATGCGTACGATTGTGAGTGTGTGTGTGTGTGTCTGTGTGTGTGATGCAATTAGATACACAGCCCTGCCTATGCTTTTCTTTAATATAAAACTGAAGGGAATATCACATTAACTTTTGCATTAATTGACATAATTTTATTGTAAAGAAGTGAGTGAAAAGTTCAGCCCGAAAAAAATTCCAATAATAATAATAATAATATTAATGATTATAATAATAATAATAATAATAATAATAATAATAATAATAATTATTATTATTATTATAATAATGATAATAATAATGAAAATAATAATGATAATAATAATAATAATAATAATAATAATAATAATAATAGTAATTATTGTTACTATTATTATTATTATTATTATTATTATTATTATTATTATTATTATTTACTAGTGTTGTTACTATTATTATCATCATTATTATTATTATTATTTGCCAATAGCGCCGCCATATGGGAGAAGATACAGTAGAAAATGCGGTGTGAGCTGGCAGAATCTTCAGTACGTAGGGCGAAATGCTTAGCGGTATTTCTTCTGCCGTTACGTTCTGAGTTCAAATTCATCCGAGGTCGACATTTCCTTTCATCCTTTCGGGGTCGATTAAAGAAGTACCAGCTACGCACTGTGATCGATATAATCGACTTAATCCGTTTGTCTGTCCTTGTTTGTCTTTTCTGTGTTTAGCCCCTTGTCGGTAGTAAAGAAAGAGGACACAGTAGACATGAACACTGGAGATTTAACGCTGAGACAACGAGTACACAGTTAAAAGAATGACAATGATATCCGACCAAAGAATATAACAATGAAAGTTCGTAATAGGTGCAGGTAATCCCCTGGAGTTGGCTCAGGTACTCCCACCCAAATCCTGAACCACTCGACGCTTCGAGGGCATCTGGGAAGAGCACTCTCCTCCCTCTCAAATTCACTAGCCCAAAGGCGTGTTATTAGAGTAGGTCCACTCACACGTACCCTTTTCTCTGTTCATCCACCTTTTGGCAAATGTACTGGGAGGCAGCACTTCACTCTGCACCCTCATCTTCCTTTCCAAAGGAAATTTGAAAAAGGTGACGAGTGATTGGCCGTAGAGAAAATTCTCTGTCTTTAGTACGTTTAACCTGGTCCACAATACAGCCTCTTTCGCTACTGCTATTAGACCGAAGTAAATTGCCTGACCTTCCGGACTAATGGAAAGCGGCTGAGCGATCTTCACTACGGACTCGGCCGATAGATAGAACCACCCTACACGTGATAACAGCTGTTCAACATAACTCCACATGTCAGTAATGCAAGGACACTGGACGAGTGCGTGCAGAACGCTTTCATCGCTCTGCGCATATCTCGGGTAGGTCGGTCAGACAGCAATTCCGTGCTTGTAGAGTTTATCTCGATCCGGCAGTGCCCCCCGATAGCACTGCAAAGCAAGGGACTTCTAGAAGTTATCCATTATCCCCGTCTTGAAAGTCCTCCTCAACAGACTGGTTAGTTCAATTTTGTCAACACCTAGCGTCTCTCCAAGTGCTTCATCGCACTTTCCCTCCACTAACCCTCCATAGAACTTCAGAGTGGATTTTCCACTGATAGCATTGCCCACCTGGTAGAGGACAGTGAGTGCCTAGCAACATTCCAGATGCCAGTAACCCTTCCTCGGTCTCTTCTTGACCCACGACTGCAGCTTACTCAAGGAGATGAGATGTGGAAAAGTCTGTTTGACAAACGATGACCACACCTGTTCACCATTTACGCAGAATGTTTGGAGGTGCCGCAGCCCCAGTGCATGTCTTCCACAGCATGCCCAGTGTTCCGGAAATCGGAAAGCGAAAGCACAAAAACGAAAATGGGAAAAGGTAAAAAGTAAAAACAGCATTTAAGATTTCTCCTCGTTAGACCTTGAATTATAAGGCTAAAAAGATATCAAAAATTTAATCAAGAGTAGACGAAATTTTTCAGTTCTTCAAAATATATTTATACTTGACCACGACTGAAAATTCCAGACCTAGAGTCCAATAGAGGATTAAGCATCTTAGATCTGAACAGGATATGCACTCTTTCAGCTAAACAAAGCTTATATTTATTCGAGCCATTAACATAAGTTATGGATTCTCAATTACTTCCCATCCAGTCACATATGGTGTTTCGTTTTCTTCCAAACTTAGCCAGTTTCGTAGCTTTACTTTTGGCCTATGTCGGAAGGGGATTATGTGATTGGCATAACGACTTTAAAATTCACCTTAAATAAGCAAAAGAATAAGAGAATAAAAGATTATGTGTGTGTGTGTGTACATGCATACAAAAATACACACGCATACACACGGATATGTACATAAGCGCGCGCACACACACATATAGGCGTATGCATTTATTGTTTCGGTAAGTTGTGTCCACGAGAAAGACACTTCCAGTGCTCTCATCTGAAAAGTACCAGCATTAACCAGGGGTTAACATTGCGACAGACTGGTATCCGGTGTGTTGTATCCTTGTGTGTTGAAATACGTTCGATACCGAGATATACTGGGGGCCTAATGAGCCTGTAGATCAGGCAGAGAATTTAGCTTAGAAAATGCTTTAATATAGACATTTAGGCATGCGCAGTCAAGTGTTTGTGTAACGTTTATGGAGGAAAAGTCGATATGAATATGACAAAAAAAGAAATACCGTATTTTCCGGTGTATAAGCCGCTATTTTTTACCTGGGAAATTTAGTGTGCCGCTTAGAGAAAGGTGCGCCTAATGTGTGTAACTTTTTTTATAGTTCCAGGAGGAAAATAATTTGTGTATGGAGATCGAATGATTCCACTGATTTTTTTGGAGGAAAGGTCGGTCGATGAAAGACTATTGCTACAGGACATTTGTGCCTGGAAGAAAACAAAGCACATTTGTTTTGTTTTAACTTCAATTCATGTTTTGATAATGTTTTTTTTTATCCAATAAAGAATTTAATATTGACGGAAGGTGTTTGTTGCTGATTATAGTAAGATAAAATTAAAAAAATCAACAATACATCTCAAAGTTGAAGAATAAAACATTTTGAAAATACATACACATCAACAACAACAAAGCTAGCAGCGGTCACGTGGTTCCATAAGTCTTTATAAAACACCGGTAGGCTTTATGTGTGGATAAAAACCAAAATTTTCCCCAAAATCCCAAGCTAACCATCACAATACAATAATACAAACATTAATAAGCCACTTCAATTGTATAATACTAAACTTCAGCCAATATTCTACAACCCTGTCTACGAGACGACAAATATTAGTTCCATTACAAACTCCCAATCCGATACTAATATAAATCATAATTTAGATTCTCCCCACTAACAACAAACCAACCAACATCAACATTACTAATAGTAAACCCCAACCACTTGCAACTGTCGCGCTTCTGAAATATATGGTATGCAGACACCTGTCTCCTCAAAAGCGTTATCTATAAGTGCCACGTGATTACCCCATGCACCCACCAGGCAAGGGTGTATATTTGGGGCACTGAGGATTTGGAATGGCGTTGTCGTGCTCATATGAATTCTTTCACTAATCCCAAATCTAAAATATTTCAATCTTTAGCGACACACATATACAACCTCAATTCAAAACAATGTCCAATACGCTCTATCGTGGTCCAAAGTATGTGAAGCTCCCCTCTACAACACAAATATAGGTGAATGTATGTTATGTATAAAAGGGTCATTAACTATTCTTCGCCTCCACAACTCCTCACTGTTAAATTCTCTGACGTTATTTTTTATCGTAAGCATAAATACTGCCCGACATTCATGCACTTCCCTAATTCCAAATAAATAAAGCTGTAAGGTAAAACAAGTGTCAACCTGACAATCGACAAGTGAACACATTCCAAATAGCAAATATGTGTGTGTGTGTCTATGTATACATATATGTATGTATGTTATATATATATATAATATATATATATATATATATATATATATATAGATATAATATATATATATATGAGCATATGCAATACATATGAATATCCAATTGCATTACATATAATATATACACAAAGATCTTACATTATACATGCAAACACACATATATATAAACATAGCACAATATATATACATATAAACTCCTACATTAATACACAGTATTAAAACATTAAGTAGTCAGCATATATATATAGATACCTACAGAAATATAAATATATATAACACGCATCCCAAATTTATTCCAAGTATTATGATCAATCTATTCTTCATCCTCCTCTCAGCCTCCTAAATCTCTCCAACACACATCACAAATTTCTTCAAATTTTTGCTTTTCAACCGTCTCTACTCTCATTTGACCCTTCTCGGCTTCAAACAATAATTAACAAAAGTCAAATACTAAGAAAAATACCGACCCGATTTTTTGTACTACTAACATTCTTAACCACTCCCTCGTACCTGAAAAGTGTCCTTAAAAAATACCCCACGTAATTTGAGATGGAATTGCTGTTTCATTATTGTACCAGCTAGAAGGGGATACTCCTTCAACATTCAGATGAATTACTTATTTATTCACATCGTTTAAAATTAAACATACGTTATCTTCTAGCTTTGAGATTTTGATTATGTGATTGCTTACTTTTAGAATAACTTTGCATGGTGGTTGTGAAAGGGCTAATGTGTTCAGTTTCAACAGAAAACAGGAAGAATATTTGGGCCCGACGTGGCCAGTGCCAATGCTAATGGGTTAACTGAAAATTACTGAAGTAAAAATAAAAGCATAAAAAAACATTTTAGGTAATTTGGGGACACAAATTTATGATGTCTTAAGGGTGGAGAACCTTTTTATCCCATCCTTAATGCCGTTGAGGAGACTGGACAATGGCCAATAGAAGGCCGATATAATATAATGAAAATCGTAACTTACCAATAAAGTGCTGTTAGTCTCTGTTCGTAAGAGGTAGTGAATGTTTATATATATCTATATATATATATATGTGCGCATATATATATATTGCGTCATTTGTTTATTTACCATACATTTTTTCATTGAAGTAGCACACAATTATGCATATATATATATATATATATATATATGTGTTTGTGTTTGTGTGTGTGTAAATATAGATTGGCGTCTTTATTTCTCATTATATGAATCCGATATGAAAAGTTTGCGTCAGCAGTCAAAGATGGGCGTTGATAGTGGAAGAGTGTAAATGACAGAGGGGAAAGAAAGTGATAGAAAGAGAGAGAGAGAGGGAGGGAGAAAGAAGAAAAAGAGGGTTTTGTGTGTGTGTGTGTGTGTGTGTGTGTGTGTGTTGTTTGTGTGATGTTATTAGCTACATAACCATGTACTAAGGATTTGGTGAGATTGATACATTTTAATTCCCTTCACTTACTCAGTATACCCTACTTCTTTCGCGACATTAGCATTCCAGCAGAAATGGAGAAATGAAAATAATGTCACTGTCTGGTGTTGCATGTGTGTATGTATGTGTGTGTGTGTATATGCGTCACTGCATGAGACTGTTTACATCCGCGTAACTGAAATTAACTTGAAATAATCTAAGTACTATTTTACAAATTGTGATATCTGTGTGTGTGTGTGTGTGTGTGTGTGTGTATATATGTATATATATATATATATGTATATAAACACGCACACACAGTTATCAGAATTATATAAACGTATATATTCATGTATTTGTATATATATATATATATATATATATATATATATATATATATAAGTAGGTGAATGAATTATTCTAGCATGGAAAATTCGTTTAACCGATACCTGGGTAGCAAATTCACGTCGGAAAACACAGTTGAAGTGAACTGTCAAGGGTAGAAACTCCGGGTTCTTGTGTGCAAATTTGTGTTATTTATATGAATAAATGAAAGAATGGAATCGAACGAGGTTTTTACTCTCGACACATGTTTCGAAGACGGCATAATTTTAATTCCGAAGGAATAAATGGTGCATTATGCCATCTTCTCCTCAGGAAAGATTAAGAGCCTCTTTCAGCCACAAGACGAACAAAATTTTTGATGATTGCCTACATGGTGACCACAGTGACAATGAGTGTTTTTTTAAAATAATCCGTTATAAGCAATGACTTCAGAAATGGGTAGAAGGAGGGAGTAGTAAAAATAGGTAGGGGACAATATGTATGCTGTATGTATGATGATGTGCGGGTGTGTGCTTGTGTTAATGATTGCGAGTGATTGTGTATGTGTATGAGTGTGTATATAACTGCATTTGTGTCTGTGTGTGTATGTGTTATTGTGTGTGTGAGGTAGACAAACGTGAAATACACTTAGTAGTAAGGTGTGAAATTTGTGTCTGTGTGTTTGATCGTGCGTGTTATATATATATATATATATATATATATATATATATATATATATATATACATACGTCAAAGAAATTTAGTAGCTATGGAACATAAAATCGTTTAAAAGCGACATTAACCGGAAATGATCAAAATATTGTTATACGATCAGACGACAGATTTTTCATCTGTTAGAATCATCTCACTTTTGCTCGATAACTATTGATCATCGATCTCTTCCCAAATACAACGTCTAAAGTCAACATTAAAATGAAGTACATTTCTAAATTCATTGTTAGACCCTCCAGTGTTCACATTGTCATCCACCATTCTCTTCGTGAGGAATCTGTAAAGCTTAAGCTTGATGTGCTAGAAATAGCAGCCAAATATTTCCTCTGAGCAGACGATATATTCATTTAACGATAGTGTCACTTCAGAAAATCAAGTTATCAATAACGATAATAATTTAAATGGTATATATAATGATTGACATGGAAGCAAACGATACAAATTCATTTAACAATAGTTCGTTTCAGAAAATTACGTTTGTGAAATAAAGTATATGATAGAGAAATTATAACAATTCTGAAGAGGAATTAAAGGTTTTAGCAGCTTTAAAGTTATGGGAAAAGAATTTTCGTTATCAAAGTAGCAATATTTTATACGAAAGAAGGATGACAGGCGAGGATTTTGTGGTGTGAAGGGTCTTCAATTGTATATGTCCTGGTCTGTGTGTGCGTGTGTGTATGTGTGTGTGTGTGTTTGTGCCTGTGTGTGTGTTATGCACTGAGATATATAACGATTATAATAATGGACACAATTATATTCCAAACTTCTATAGGCGCGGGAGTGGCTGTGTGGTAAGTAGCTTGCTTACCAACCACATTGTTCCGGGTTCAGTCCCACTGCGTGGCACTCTGGGCGAGCGTCTTCTACTATAGCCTCGGCCGACTAAAGACTTGTGAGTGGATTTAGTAGACGGAAACTGAAAGAAGCCCGTTGTATATATGCATATATATATTTCTATGTGTGTGTTTGTGTGTCAGTGTTTGTCCCGCCCCCCCCCAACATCGCTTGACAACCGATGCTGGTGTGTTTCTGTCCCTGTAAGTTAGCGGTTCGGCAAAAGAGACCGATAGAAGAAGTACTAGGCTTACATGAATAAGTCCTTGGGTCGATTTACTCGACAAAAGGCGGTGCTCCAGCACGGCCACATTCAAATCACTGAAACAAGTAAAAGAGTAAAAAAGAGAGAGAGAGAGCTCATCTGTACCCAAACATTCAATAGTTTGATGTCCTATTTTCATAGGAGTGAGGGGAAGAGGGAGAGGAAAACATGCAGGGGCCTCTAAACTGTTTAACGTATTTGTATCTGAGAAAGTCTCCAGTATTCTTGATGCCTTCTGCAAAAAGTGAAAGATAAAAAAGGAAATTGGAAAAAAAACTAATTGTCTTCCAGTATCTGTGTGTGTGTCTGTGTGCGTGTGTGTGTGTGTCTGTGTGTGTTTGTGTGTGATGCAATGAGATACATAACCATGCCTATAAGTTTCTTTAATATAAAACTGAAGTGAATATTAATGATAATATTAAATGACAATATTAATATTTTACATTCCACCGGTATCAGTATCTGAGTCTAAAGTTATAATTACTGCATACTCGTGGTACAGTTTTCAACCAGCAGGATGTAACCTGATGCTAATGCTTATGATATACATGCAGCAGAAAGGCGTGTCGTTCACAGGTTTAAAATAACTAAATTGCATTGTATATAAAATATGCTAAAAAGTAAGTTACTTCATGTGTAACATTTAATTCTTATTTTAATGTCTTTTACACAGGATAAAACCCGAAATAGTGAACTCGGAATTTTGGAACTAAGTGAAAGACAATGATTGTTTACCATAAAGATTTTCCCGTTTTGCCGGACCATTCTATGTGGTTTACCAGAGCCTGGATTGTAGTACAATGCTTGTAAGTTGCGTTCCATGATTTGATTTTCCTCTCCCTTTATATTATGTATATGTGTGTGTGAAAGTGTGTGTCTGCGTGTGTGTTTGTGTGTGTGAAAATAAGTAAATGTAAATGAATGTATATATGTGTGTATATATATATATATGTATATCGATATATGGAGAGACGTAATAGATAGAGAGATAGAAAGATAAAGATACAGACAATGATTGATAGAGAGATAGCTAGACAGACACATGATAGTTTGATAGATAGATAGATAGATAGATAGATAGATAGATAGAGATAGATAGATAGATAGATAGAAATATAAAGATAGATAGATAGATAGATAGATAGAAAGATGGAAAGATAGATATAGATAGTCATAGATAGACAATGATAGATAGATAGATAGATAGATAGATAGATAGAGATATATAGACATAGATAGATAGATAGATTGATTGATAGATAGATAGATAAATAGATACATAGATAGATAGATAGATGGATAGATAGAGATAGATGGACATAGATAGATAGATAGATATGTTTCTTTATTAGCCACACAGGGCTGCACACAGACAGAACAAATTACAAGGTAGAGCTTTTCTTTTGGGGGTAAAAAAAAGGGGGTTGGGTTTCGATCAAAAGGGATCGTAAAAGGAAAGAAAGAGGACAAAAAAGGGGGGATTTTTTTAAAAAAAGGGGGGAGAGGGAAAAAATGAAAGGAAAGGGGAGAGGAAAAAAAGTTGATCAATAGGGATCGTAATCACAGAAATGTCAATATGAAGTGTAAAGAAAAGCCTACGGAAAAGACCACGGTAACCTCGGTCAATGAAGTCACATGTTATATTTCTTTCTTTTATTTTTTTTTGCAAATAAGCAACTCTCTGTATTAATTTTTACGGTTCATAGAATCATAGTCAAGGTGGCTTCGTCATTCATACGTGCCATCCTTGCTACATTCACCCATCTTTTTTAAAACATTCGCTAGACAAAATTTGCCTCTCTACTCTCACTTTCCTCTTCATGTGATACTTGAAGAAGTTGATGAGAGATTGACCAGAGAGGAAAGTGTTTGTCTCCAATCCTTTCGGGCGCGTCCACCAGATACATTCTTTCGCCATAGCCACAAGTAAGATAAAAATAGCTCTTCCTTCCCGTTTGAAGGAAGGAGGCTTGACGATATTAACGATAGACTCGGTTGATAAACCGACACGTCCCACACGTGACAGCAGTCGTTCGACATAAGCCCACAGGTCGGAAATTGCTGGACACTGAACGATTGCGTGCAGAGCGGTTTCGTCGCTCTGCCCGCATCTCGGGCAGGTCGGCCCCGTGTTTCTCGAGCCATGCCTATAGAGCTTATCCCGAACGGGTAGCGCTTCTCGGTAGCACCGCCAGACCAGTGATCTCTAGAAGTTGTCCATAGGTCCCGGGCCGAAAGTCGTTTGAAACAGGCGGGTCACGTATTCCTCGTCGACGCCCAGGTTTGCCACGAGATCGTCGTCGTACCTCCCCTCCACTAATCCCCTATAGAATTCTTTGGTTGTGTTGAAGTCACTCAAGGTCGACCTGGGACGGCAGAGTTGCTTGAGAGCAACGCGACACTCGCGGTGCCATTCGCCCTTCCTCGGCCTCTTTTTGATCCACGACTGTTGTTCGGTCATGGAGACGAGTTGCGGGAATGCGTGCCTCACAAACGGTGACCACACCTGTTCACCGTCGTCTACATAGAGCCGGAGATGTCGCAGTCTCAGCGCGTGTCTGCGCATCATCAACCACGGCATGCCCAGCCCTTCTTTTAACGGGTGTTGGCAGCAAATGGATCGCCTGACCATCGGGACGCATCCTTTCCACAAGAAGCGGAAGAGGATGCGTTCTAGTTTGGTGATGGTAGGGTCGGGACAAGGTACGACGGTCAGGCGGTAGTAGATGATGGACGCGATGTAGGCGTTCGCCACCTCCGCCCGACCTTTTAGGGACACTTTCCTCTCGGCCCATTGCTGGGCGAGAGTGACCACCCTACTCATTATCTCGTTCCAGATAGATAGATAGATAGATAGATAGATAGATAGATAGATAGATAGATAGATAGATAGATATATAGATAGATAGAGATATAGATAGAAGATCGATTGATTGATCGATAGATAGATCATTTTCTATTGTTGCATCCTTTAAAATTTCAGGAACACAAACCATAGAGCTTCAATTCCCGTTCGCTGTCTTCGATGAGATCCGACAATTCTAATTTATGGCGTAGAATTTAAACCATAGCTGTAAACAATTCCTTACGTTTGTCATCCATTGGGCTGCGCCTATGCTGGGGCACTGCCTTAAAGTGTTTTAGTCGCACAAATCGACCCCAGTATTTGTTGTTAAGCCTGCTGCGTATTCTCGCGATCCCTTCCGCTGATTTGCCTACAGTTACGCAACTTTATACTTTTGATTTTTTTTTTATTACTTACCAGAAAAAAGAAAAACATGAATGCAATTATCGTCAGCAGCAGGCAATTCTGCATCAGACGTAAATGCTTTGAAAATGACGTGGTAAAAATGTGAAACGTTTCAAGTGGTTGTAAGGAATTTAACAAGATACCGATCGGCCAAATTACTGGGACGTAAAAAACCGGAACCTGTTCCCAAGCGGTCATAGTGGATAAACTGAAACACATACACATATACATACACACGCTCACATATACATAGATATATACATATATGTCAAATATATATATATATATATATACATAAGTGTGTGTGTGTGTGTGTGTGTGTGTGTATATATAACAAAGTAAGTTTGGGGCTACTAATAAATATATATAATTGAAATATAGGATAAAATTTTTACGAGGATTTATCAAGTAGTTATCGTGAAAAACCTCAGAAGGGATAACTTATTAATTATTCCCTATGAATATATTTATGTATATTAAGGGCATTACTTATACATAAATGCCTCACGCTAGGAGGGTCTCTTGAAGTCATAACTACTATAATGCCCACATTGTACAAACCGCGAGGGAATGCAACTCTCAAAGCGAGCCTCCAGAAACAGACTTAGCTGAATATGATTTCGTAATTAGTGCAGAAAATGCACTTTTCACTCATCGGCGCAACCTTAGTCAAGACATATAAAAATTATCAAAAATCAATTTACCAGACGAACACATGTATTCTTGCGTTTGATACAATGTGGTTATTATAGTAGTGTTGACTTCAAGAGTCCCTCTTAGCGCGAGGCATTTCTATATAGTAATGCCCTTAATATAAATAAATACATGTATATATATATATATATATATATATATATATAGACGTGCGTATGTATATGTGTTTATATGTATATATATATATACATATTCATATATATATTTTATTTTCTATTTTAGATACAAGTTTTCACTGTATATAGAAACACTTCGAAGTGCTGAAGTGATTAGAACTTGAGACTTTAGATACGTAAAGAAACGATAAGCAAGCTAGATATTTATCTACATTTACATATGAAGATACATTGAATGGAAATTAAAAAGGTAAACGTGTGTGGATATTAAGAAGAAATAGTCCAATTATCAGATAAAACAGTATCACAAATAGTATAGGTAGAGTTTTAAATGTTCTACGGCCGTTTCAGGGATCTTTGTGGTCCTGATATATGACAGATATCAGGGACCATTGTTGGATAACATCACCTCTCCGGGGGAAGAAGTTTATATTAAAGGTTTTGCATTTAAAATGTTGTCATGATATTGGTTAAAGACTGATTGATTTTATAGAGGGCTATATTTAATAGGAAGGGGAGTTAGGGATGTTTAGACAGAGAATAGTTGCAGGATGGAGAAAATAGATTTCAAGATCATAAGACCACTGATGGTATTAAAGGTGAGAGTGGTAGAAAGTGGATTAGTTTATGTCCAAGTTAAATTAGTGAAAAAAGGATGGACTTAAGCGGTTCGATATCAGATAAGGGTTTGAGAGGGAGGTTATATGTTCTATTCTAGGCTTTCCGTCCGACTCATTTGCCTCAGAAAATCCGATTTGGGTCGAGTTAGTTAATGCATTATTGACCGTATTATACACCGTGTCAGGAATAACGTTGAGCTCCCGCTATGGATTTGCACATTAGACGTTATTTTTGGTTTCCCTCTTTCCACCATAAACACACGAATTTCCTTCAGTTTGACATGTCAAATTATTGCAATATTTACAATTGACAAGGCGCCGAGTTGGCAGAAACGTTTGCACGCAGGGAAAAATGCTTAGCGATCTGTTTTTACGTTATGAGTTCAAAATTCCGCCGATTTCGACTTTACCTTTCATCCTTTCGGGTTTGAAACATTAAGTACCCGTTGCATAGTAGGGTCGATCTAATCAGTTGGGCCCTACCCCAAAATTTCGGGCTTTGTGACTAGAGTAGATAAGAATAATTACAATCGACGGACAGGTGTCCTCATCTTGTTAGTTGTTACTACAACGTTTCGGCTGAGGAATTCTCCAGCCTTCTTCAGATGTCTTCTCAACAATAAAGTGTAGACATCAACCCGTCCAATTCAAATATCATACATAATTCCTCAACTCTAAATTATAAAACAGAGGCAGCTCAGATTTTCGTCAAAGAAAAGCGACTCAGACATATATATTCATATATATCATGATGATGATGAAGAAGAGAGAGAGAGAGAGAGAGAGAGAGAGAGAGAAGATAGAGAGAGAGAGAGACTTATTTTATCGAACTTTCGTTAGCTTTGGCTGCCATTTCTAGCATATGGATAGCCTTCTTGACGGCCTGATCGATTTGCTCGACTAAAGGCGGTGCTCCAGCATGGCCACTGTCAAATGACTGAAACAAGTAAAATAAAATAACATATATATAGGCACAGGAGTGGCTGTGTGGTAAGTAGCTTGCTTATCAACCACATGGTTCCTGGTTCAGTCCCACTGCGTGGCATCTCGGGCAAGTGTCTTCTGCTATAACCCCGGGCCGTCCAATGCCTTGTGAGTGGATTTGGTAGACGGAAACTGAAAGAAGCCTGTCGTATATATGTATATATATGTATGTGTGTGTATGTGTTTGTATGTCTGTGTTTGTCCCCCTAGAATTGCTTGACAACAGATGCTGGTGTGTTTACGTCCCCGTCACTTAGCGGGTCGGCAAAAGAGACCGATAGAATAAGTACTGTGCTAACGAAGAATAAGTCCCGGGGTTGATTTGCTCGACTAAAGGCGGTGCTCCAGCATGGCCACTGTCAAATGACTGAAACAAGTAAAATAAAATAACGGAAACTGAAAGAAGCCCGTCGTATATATGTATATATATGTATACGCCGCGTTGTCGTATATCAAAACGTAAACATCCGGTAAATTCATCCTTCACCTTACGATATGCACCGGGAAAATACACATACGTGGACTGACCCGTAATTAAAAAAAATCAGACCCGTAAGCTTGCGGATCGGCCCACGCTGGATAGTCACGCTCTAGGTGACCGTCGCACGCCGGTCGCCCGCGTCTCCGCCGCCACACGGTGCGTGAAATCGAAAGCACGAAACTAAGCGCGCGGTATCGTCCACGTACCGGGTAAAAACAGCGACGTGGTCCCACCCGAAAGTCTTAGGAGGTGCTCGGACCGCAAGCAAACGGATCGGCCCCGGCTGGATAGTCACGCTCTAGGTGACCGTCGCACCCCAAGGGGGCCCAGACAATATTAGGGGGTGAACAACAGGCAAAAATTAGCCAGCCGGAAGAAGAAGAGAGATAGAGAGAGAGAGAGAGAGAGATAGAGAGAGAGACTTATTTTATCGAATTTTCGTTAGTTTTGGCTGCCATTTCTAGCATATGGATAGTCTTCTTGACTGCCTGATCGATTTGCTCGACTAAAGGCGGTGCTCCAGCATGGCCACTGTCAAATGACTGAAACAAGTAAAATAAAATAACGGAAACTGAAAGAAGCCCGTCGTATATATGTATATATATGTGTATGTGCGTGTGTGTGTCTGTGTTTGTCCCCCTAGCATAGCTTGACAACAGATGCTGCTGTGTTTACGTCCCCGTCACTTAGCGGTTCGGCAAAAAAGAGACCGATAGAATAAGTACTGGGCTTACAAAGAATAAGTCCCGGGGTCGAGTTGCTCGATTAAAGGCGGTGCTCCAGCATGGCCGCAGTCAAAATGACTGAAACAAGTAAAAGAGAAAGAGAAAGAGAATATATATATACATATATGGCTGCTATTTTTAGCAAGTTAAAATTACCTGTTAAAGGGTAATATTCTATTTTGAAATATATAAACATATATATATTTGTGTGTGTGAGTGTGTGTTTGTCTGCGGGTATTGTCCGCATATATATCTATATATATATATGGATAGATTGATAGATAGATACATGCATACATACACACATACATACATATATACAAACTCACACACACACACACACATATATATATATATATCTGTGTGTGTGTGTGTGTGTAGCTTAGCTTTAGACGAAATACCTATTTTTTAATACCCATTGTCGCCTTTTCCAGCAACTGGACGACAGGATGTTCATTGAAGCGTAAATTGGCTGTGGCTGCAAATGTAATTAAAATGTAATTAAAATAACTTACTCTTCGGCCAAAACAAGTGTATATACACACACATACATGTATACATACATACATACATACATGCATGCATGCATACACAGGCGTATACACAAATGTATGCATACACACACACATACATACGTATATATATATGACGATCTAATTCGTATTTTCTCAGAGGCAGCTCAGATTTTCGTCAATGAAAAGCGACTCAGACATATATATTCATATATATCATGATGATGATGATGAAGAAGAGAGAGAGAGAGAGATAGATAGATAGATAGAGAGAGAGAGATAGAGAGAGAGAGAGAGACTTATTTTATCGAACTTTCGTTAGCTTTGGCTGCCATTTCTAGCATAGAGAGAGAGAAAGAGAGAAAGAGATAGAGAGAGAGAGATAGAGAGAGATAGAGAGAGAGAGAGACTTATTTTATCGAACTTTCGTTAGCTTTGGCTGCCATTTCTAGCATATGGATAGCCTTCTTGACGGCCTGATCGATTTGCTCGACTAAAGGCGGTGCTCCAGCATGGCCACTGTCAAATGACTGAAACAAGTAAAATAAAATAACATATATATAGGCACAGGAGTGGCTGTGTGGTAAGTAGCTTGCTTACCAACCACATGGTTCCTGGTTCAGTCCCACTGCGTGGCATCTCAGGCAAGTGTCTTCTGCTATAACCCCGGGCCGTCCAATGCCTTGTGAGTGGATTTGGTAGACGGAAACTGAAAGAAGCCCGTCGTATATATGTATATATATATATGTGTGTATGTGCGTGTGTGTGTCTGTGTTTGTCCCCCTAGAATTGCTTGACAACAGATGCTGGTGTGTTTACGTCCCCGTCACTTAGCGGGTCGGCAAAAGAGACCGATAGAATAAGTACTGGGCTTACGAAGAATAAGTCCCGGGGTCGAGTTGCTCGCTTAAAGGCGGTGCTCCAGCATGGCCGCAGTCAAATGACTGAAACAAGTAAAAGAGTAAAAGAGAGATAGAACTAGGCCTTGGATGGTATAAATGTAATGTAGTATGTAATAAAGGTGCAGAAGCTATGATAAGGAGGGAAATTGGGTTCAAGTTAACTTTGTAAGATAAAAACCCTATTTCTGTCACTTATTGCAATCTTCACTGAGAGGTGTTTGTTTCTCACAAAATATTTCCAGATACTTTTGCAATATTACAAGAAGCGGTTAAAATTATTAACGTTATTAAAATTTTTGTTCTCAATAGTTTCCTCTTCTGTGAGGAAATGGCATCCAATTTCAGCAAAGTTTTATGAAGAACAGAAGTGTGATGAATCTGAAATGGAGAAGCTTTGAAACAATTGTTAGAACTTTAAGAAAATGATGACATAATATTCCTGCTGGGATTAAATTCAGATTTGTTCCACAATGAAGATTCATTATACACATTATTATATTTGTCAGACATTTTTGGGCAACTTAAACCTAATATGTCTGTAGAAGGGGAAAACATTGAAATGTCTTATTTAAATAAAAGATTCAAGCGTTCATTTAAGAAAGCTGAAACACATGGTAGATCGCAAAGACCGGTACCATTTCCCCACAGTTGAATTTCCTAGAGATACCTGTGCATCTTTCTCAATTTTCCACCACCGACCAGATATTTCTGCCATCGACCTATATGCTGTTAACAAAGGGAACCGGTTTCTTACAGATTTTAAGGCGTTGATGCTTCAAGGAGTCGAGGCTTAGGGTACATGTCAGTTGCAGATGGACAGCTACTTTCTCTGTCATTGTCGGTCTTAGGTCAGGTGAGGAGGATTCTGATGTTTGGGTAGGGCTGCAATATAACATTCAGAGAGAAAGAAAGAAAGAATTAGAGAAAGAGAGAGAGAGAGAGAGTGAGAGAGAGAGAGAAATGTTAGTGAGCAAAAAAGACGACTAAGATGGTGCTTGGATTTGACGGTAATGTCCCACCGACACGCACAGATGCAGGAGAGGATATCCGAGAAGCTTTCCGACTGAAACAGCGATTTCCAGCAGAAGACCCGTGTTGGGAAGGCAGCCATTCTCACAGATGTGTGCGACGCACCGAATTTGTTTCCTCATTTGTTTCCCCGACAAACAGACATTATTTGATTAAATTTTCTGTAAATACGCTTCAGATGGTGATCATTCTGATTATATCGGAATTTGTAGCGAAACAAATTTGTCTGTCGGCGGAAAGAGTGAGTTTCGTAAAATTCACACGAATTGTCTGTGTTTGCTCATAACTTTAACAAAAATGGGTTATTTTCTAACGTAATTTTCTACAGGCGCAAGAGTGGCTGTGTGGTAAGTAGCTTGCTTATCAACCACATGGTTTCAGGTTCAGTCCCACTGCGTGCCACCTTGGGCAAGTGTCTTCTACTATAGCCTCGGGCCGGCCAAAGACTTGTGAGTGGATTTGGTAGACGGAAACTGAAAGAAGCCCGTCGTATATATGTATGTATATATATATATATATATATATATATATATATATATATATATATATATATATATGCATGTGTGTGTTTGTGTTTGTCCCGCTAGCATTGCTTGACAACCAATGCTGGTGTGTTTATGTCCCCGTTACTTAACGGTTCGGCAAAAGACACCGATAGAATAAGTACTGGGCTTACAAAAGAATAAGTCCCGGGATCGAGTTGCTCGATTAAAAGCGGTGCTCTAGCATGGCCGCAGTCTAATGACTGAAAGAAGTAAATGAGTAAAAGGGAAATACGTTACAGTGTGTGTAAAATGCGATTATATTGGAATTTAATTTGGAAAGAAAAAATAATGAACACACACACACACACACACACACACACACACTGGCGCACATCATAATTTCCTTCGAAATTTCAAGTTTCCTTTTGTCGATATGTGACCTGTTGTACTATGTATTTGTAATAATCCACCAAATTAATTTTCTCTTATTCATTTCCGATATGATTTTTCACGCTGAGAGTTGCTGAAGCATGGAACAAACTGCCGGCATCAGTTGTTAATTGTCTGAGCACTGCATCCTTCAAAACTTTCATGCTTTCTGAGATTCGCCAACACTACACCTGATTTCCTCACCTCCATACACACGCAAGCATGGAACAAACTGCCGGCATCAGTTGTTAATTGTCTGAGCACTGCATCCTTCAAAACTTTCATGCTTTCTGAGATTCGCCAACACTACACCTGATTTTCTCCCCTCCATACACACACAAGCATGGAACAAACTGCCGGCATCAGTTGTTAATTGTCTGAGCACTGCATCCTTCAAAACTTTCATGCTTTCTGAGATTCGCCAACACTACACCTGATTTTCTCCCCTCCATACACACACAAGCATGGAACAAACTGCCGGCATCAGTTGTTAATTGTCTGAGCACTGCATCCTTCAAAACTTTCATGCTCTCTGAGATTCGCCAACGCTACACCTGATTTCCTCACCTCCATACACACGCAAGCATGGAACAACCTGCCGGCATCAGTTGTTAATTGTCTGAGCACTGCATCCTTCAAAACTTTCATGCTTTCTGAGATTCGCCAACACTACACCTGATTTCCTCACCTCCATACACACGCAAGCATGGAACAAACTGCCGGCATCAGTTGTTAATTGTCTGAGCACTGCATCCTTCAAAACTTTCATGCTTTCTGAGATTCGCCAACACTACACCTGATTTTCTCCCCTCCATACACACACAAGCATGGAACAACCTGCCGGCATCAGTTGTTAATTGTCTGAGCACTGCATCCTTCAAAACTTCCATGCTTTCTGAGATTCGCCAACACTACACCTGATTTTCTCCCCTCCATACACACGCAAGCATGGAACAAACTGCCAGCATCAGTTGTTAATTGTCTGAGCACTGCATCCTTCAAAACTTTCATGCTTTCTGAGATTCGCCAACACTACACCTGATTTTCTCCCCTCCATACACACACAAGCATGGAACAACCTGCCGGCATCAGTTGTTAATTGTCTGAGCACTGCATCCTTCAAAACTTTCATGCTTTCTGAGATTCGCCAACACTACACCTGATTTTCTCCCCTCCATACACACACAAGCATGGAACAACCTGCCGGCATCAGTTGTTAATTGTCTGAGCACTGCATCCTTCAAAACGTCCATGCTTTCTGAGATTCGCCAACACTACACCTGATTTTCTCCCCTCCATACACACGCAAGCATGGAACAAACTGCCGGCATCAGTTGTTAGTTGTCTGAGCACTGCATCCTTCAAAACTTCCATGCTTCCTGAGATTCGCCAACACTACATCTGATTTCCTCCCTCCATACACACACAAGCATGTATCTAACTCATACATTGTTCGCTTTCCATACATTTGTACATTACTGCATACACCTTATACGCACTTTCTGACAAGTTGTGGTGCACCTGAGCACTGTATACAATAATTTCATTATTTTTATTATTTTATAATTGTAATCGACACACTCTGAAAGGCATTTATAG
Organism: Octopus sinensis; assembly: GCF_006345805.1. NCBI lineage: Eukaryota > Metazoa > Mollusca > Cephalopoda > Octopoda > Octopodidae > Octopus > Octopus sinensis. The sequence continues at coordinate 755,065 of NC_043025.1, forward strand.
AAAATTCCATTAAAAATTTACTATTTTTCTGAAAGTTGTGACAAAAGCCAGACGCCTTGTGTGAATTTTCCAAAACTCCTCACATCGAAGTAAGAAAAATGTTTTCATCAAATATTTCGATATAATCGCAATTTACAGCATCAGAAGCTCAGTTTTAGAAAATATAATTTAAAATCTCCATTGTCTGGAAGCTCTGGGGCAGGAAATTCGGGTGTCAAACATCTGAAGCAATACCGAAAGGCATTTAATATCTTCACACTGAACTCCTTCATAACCGTCGAGATGCGTCAATTTCCGTTCTCGTAGCTGTTTCCCCGCAACACAGCTCCGTCACACATCCATGAGACTGGCCTGCGATGAGTAAAAACAGTGTGTCGAGATGTTTCGGTGGTAGAGGCGTCGTCACTATGAGCTGAATTGTTCTCCGTTAGATGGCATTCACTTGTTTCCTGTTCTATTCTCATCACTTCCGGTCTGATCCCTTTCCTTCTCGAAGTTTACTTTCACATTTTTGCAGCTTAAAATAGGACGACAACCAGTGCACGGCTGCACTAAACTGCACTTTCATTGCATATTCTTGCTCCCTTCTCTTTGTAGTGGACAGTCAATGGCTAATCTTTGCAGTTATCTGACCAAATGCCAATTATAAAATAGAAACTATTAGATTGAGGGAAATGTCCGTGCGTCGTGTTAAAATAATGATTGTTTTATGCAAGAATTTATTCAAAAGCAACAAATATTCTTCAAAATAAAGACCAAACGCACGAACTTTTTCCTCAACTTAATAAATAATTTTTGAAGCAATTAAAGAAATAAGAGGTTTCATTTAGTATCCGATGTTTGGCTGCTATTTCTAGCAGCTGCCTCCACAATAGGTGCAGGATGCAGTGTGAAGATTACGGGGAGGAAATTAAGGGCTAAAATTGCAATATTAAACCCTTCGATCTATTATTTACATTAAATCATTTTTGGAAATCTTCAAATTCTGCGCAAGAAAAAAATAGAATTTAAAGCGAAAAGGGATTCAATAAGAGTTATTGTTCTTACCCTTTCAACGTTGACTCCTCCCACCACTTTGCATAATGTAGACTGACTCCGCCCATTTTGCTTTCTTTATGAACTCATACCCTTCCCCTATTACTAAATATATATCGTCCAATAAGCGCGCTCTCCCTCTTTGTCTCTTTCTCTTCGCCTCCCTCTCCCACCTCCTCATATATTACCCAATGCTTCCCCCTCCCTTGCTTTTACTCTTAATTCCCTCTGTCTGTACCTCACTAAACCCTTAATGCATTTTCATACTCTTTCTCCCTCCCCTACAAAACATATCCTCCCACTTCTCCCTCTTTGTCTCCTTTCTCTCAGAACCTCATTATATATTCATTTTAATCACCGCCCACCTCCCTTGGAAAAGCGTTCACCTCTTCCTCTCCCTCACTAACTGTATATCTGTCTGTCTGTCTCTCTCTCTCTCTCACGCATTCTGTCTCTCTCTCTCTCTCCCACTCTCATTCTTTCTCTGCTTCCTCATACATTAATATATCCCTCCCCTTCCCTAGGCTTTCTCTCTCTCACTCTTTCTTCCTTCCTTTCTCTCTCTCTCTCTCTCACGCATTCTGTCTCTCTCTCTCTCTCTCCACTCTCATTCTTTCTCTGCTTCCTCATACATTAATATACCCCTCCCCTTCCCTAGGCTTTCTCTCTCTCACTCTTTCTTCCTTTCTCTCTCTCTCTCTCTCACGCATTCTGTCTCTCTCTCTCTCCCACTCTCACTCCCACTCTCTGCTTCCTCATACATTAATATATCCCTCCCCTTCCCTAGGGTTTCTCTCTCTCACTCTTTCTTCCTTTCTTTCTCTCTGTCTCTCTCTCTCACGCATTCTGTCTCTCTCTCTCCTCTCTCTCCCACTCTCATTCTTTCTCTCCTTCCTCATACATTAATATATCCCTCCCCTTCCCTAGGGTTTCTCTCTCTCACTCTTTCTTCCTTTCTTTCTCTCTGTCTCTCTCTCTCACGCATTCTGTCTCTCTCTCTCTCCCACTCTCATTCTTTCTCTGCTTCCTCATACATTAATATATCCCTCCCCTTCCCTAGGGTTTCTCTCTCTCACTCTTTCTTCCTTTCTTTCTCTCTGTCGCTCTCTCTCACGCATTCTGTCTCTCTCTCTCCCACTCTCATTCTTTCTCTGCTTCCTCATACATTAATATATCCCTCCCCTTCCCTAGGCTTTCTCTCTCTCAATCTTTCTTCCTTTCTTTCTCTCTCTCTCTCTCCCACTCTCATTCTTTCTCTGCTTCCTCATACATTAATATATCCCTCCCCTTCCCTAGGGTTTCTCTCTCTCACTCTTTCTTCCTTTCTTTCTCTCTCTCTCTCTCTCGCATTCTGTCTCTCTCTCTCCCACTCTCATTCTTTCTCTGCTTCCTCATACATTAATATATCCCTCCCCTTCCCTAGGGTTTCTCTCTCTCACTCTTTCTTCCTTTCTTTCTCTCTGTCTCTCTCTCTCACGCATTCTGTCTCTCTCTCTCCCACTCTCATTCTTTCTCTGCCTCCTCATACATTAATATATCCCTCCCCTTCCCTAGGGTTTCTCTCTCTCGTTCCCTTTCTTCCTTTCTCTCTCTCTCTCTCTCTCTCTCACGCATTCTCTCTCTCTCTCTCCCACTCTCACTCCCACTCTCTGCTTCCTCATACATTAATATATCCCTCCCCTTCCCTAGGGTTTCTAACTCTCACTCTTGCTTCCTTTCTATCTCTCTCTCTCTCTCTCACGCATTCTGTCTCTCTCTCTCCCACTCTCATTCTTTCTCTGCCTCCTCATACATTAATACATCCCTCCCCTTCCCTAGGGTTTCTCTCTCTCGTTCCCTTTCTTCCTTTCTCTCTCTCTCTCTCTCTCACGCATTCTCTCTCTCTCTCTCTCTCCCACTGTCATTCTTTCTCTGCTTCCTCATACATTAATATATCCCTCCCCTTCCCTAGGGTTTCTCTCTCTCACTCTTTCTTCCTTTCTCTCTCCCTCTCTCTCTCTCTCCCACATTCTGTCTCTCTCTCTCTCCCACTCTCATTCTTTCTCTGCTTCCTCATACATTAATATATCCCTCCCCTCCCCTAGGGTTTCTCTCTCTCACTCTTTCTTCCTTTCTTTCTCTCTCTATCTCTCCCACCTCCTTATATCTTACCCTCTCCCTCCTCCTCTCCCTTTATTCCTAAGAAACCTTACTTTCTTACAAATAAATTATATTTTCAGATTTACCTTCAAATTTCTCTCTCGCTAATTATTTTACCAGAAGCTAATTATTTAACTAACCATTAATTACATAATTACTGTGTAGTTCTTAATTGAGCAACTTAAATAGCCGAGACAGTGATGAACAATTTAAGAAGCATTTATTCAAAGAATCCTCCTACACCTGGTTTGACATCATGCTAGAAATAACAGCCCACTACACTCAAAGTTGCTTTGTTTTTCATACGAAATTGAAAGACAATTTAAGAAGCATTTATAAAACTTTTTCGCGGATCTGGTCAGACTTCTTCCTCGAATGAGAAACCAAGTGAAGAAGCGTCTATAAAACGTATTGGTGGTCTGGTATCTTGCTAGAAATAACAGCCCACTACACTCAAACTTGCTTTGTTTTTCATACGAAATTGAAAGACAATTTAAGAAGCATTTATAAAACTTTTTTCCGGACCTGGTCAAACTTCTTCCTCGAAAGAGAAACCAAGTGAAGAACCGTCTATGAAACGTATTGGTGGTCTGGTATCTTGCTAGAAATAACAGCCCACTACACTCAAAGTTGCTTTGTTTTTCATACGAAATTGAAAGACAATTTAAGAAGCATTTATAAAACTTTTTCTCGGATTTGGTCTGACTTCTTCCTCGAAGGAGAAACCAAGTGAAGAAGCGTCTATAAAACGTATTGGTGGTCTGTTATCTTGCTAGAAATAACAGCCCACTACACTGAAAGTTGCTTTGTTTCTCATACGAAATTGAAAGACAATTTAAGAAGCATTTATAAAATTTTTTCCCGGATCTGGTCAGACTTCTTCCTCGAATGAGAAACCAAGTGAAGAAGCGTCTATAAAACGTATTGGTGGTCTGGAGTCTTGCTAGAAATAACAGCCCACAACACTATAATTTACATCGTTTTTATGAAGGTCACTTTAAGGAGCTTCTAAGGAAATATAGTCCAATTGGGGATCAAATGTGATGCTAGAAATAACAGCCAAGTATGTTAAAGTTTGGTTTTGTGTTTCATATGAAAATGAAGGACACTTCGAAACTCTTCTCTCTCCTTCCTCATTCTGTATTAATACCTCATCCTTTCCCTCTTCCTTTCTCTAATACATGATACTCCCTCTCTTATCACACACATCATTCCCTCTACTTCTCTACTCCTCTCCCTCCCCCTCTGTCACTTATTCATGTTATTGTTTAACCCCGCCTCCCTCATCCCTCGTTTTCTCTCAACTCTTACTCTCCCTCCCTCACAAAGCATATATCTCATACATCATCTCCGTTTCCTTCCCCCTCCCTCACATTTTGTCTCTCTCCCTCCCTCTTTACAACCTCATATCTCATACTCTCCCTCTACCTCTTTTGCGCTCCCTCTCTCCCTCTCTTTCTAAACCTATGTATCATACTCTCTCACCCTCCACCTCCTTATATAATATTCTCTCATTCTCTTACCTCATTCTTTCCCTCCCTTTCTCCTCCCTTTCTCCTCCCTTTCCCTCTCCCTCTCTTTCTCTATGTCTGTCTTTCTCTCTCTTTGCTCTCTCCATTTCTCTATTTCAGTCTCTCTCTTTCACCCTCTCGCTTCTTATGTCTCTCTCTGTCTCCGTGTCTCTGTTTGTCTGTCTCTCTCTTTCTCCTTCTCTCCCTCTCCCTCTCTCTATTACCTTACTATATATTAATGCTCCGCCTTTTTACTCTTTCTCTCTCATCTCACACTCCTCCTCTCTTCTTAACATTTATTTCTCTAATCCCTCCTCCATCCACTCCCTCTCTCTCCCTCCTGGTCCCTCCCTCTCCTTCTTTCTCGTCATTAATTTTTCCCTCTCCCTCTCTCTCCTCATCATTCTTTTACAGAATTACGTCGCCTTCCTCTCTATCTCTCTCTCATTCTTTCTTTCTTTTTGTTTCCCTTTACTTACTTTCTCTTTCTTTCTTTTTCTTTCTTTCTTTCCTTTCTTTTTCTTTCTTTCTTTCGTTTCCTTTCTTTGTTTTTTCTTTCTTTCTTTCTTTCTTTCCTTTCTTTCTTTCCTTCTCTTTACTTTCCTTCTTTCTTTATTTCCTTTCTGTCTTTCTTTCTTCCTTCATTTCTCACATTTTGTTTTCCTTTCTTTCTTTTTTCTTTCTTTCTTTTTTCTTTCTTTCTTTCTTTCTTTCTTTTTCTTTCTTTCTTTCTTTCTTCTCTCATTTCTCTCTTTCATTCTTTTTACTTTCTTTCCTTTTTGTCTTTCTTTCTTCCTTCATTTCTCACATTTTGTTTTCCCTTCTTTCTTTCTTTCTTTTCTTTCTTTCTTTCCTTTCTTTCTTTCTATCTTTCTTCTCTCATTTCTCTCTTTCATTCTTTTTACTTTCTTTCCTTTCTGTCTTTCTCTCTTCCTTCATATCTCTCATCTTTCCTTTCTTTCTTTCTTTCATTTTCGTTATTTCTTTGTTTTTCTTTCTGTTTTACATTTCCTTCTTCTTACCCTTCTTTCCTTTTTCTTTCCTCGCTTTTATCTTTCCTTCTCCTTTGCTTCTTTCCTTTTTCCTTCTTGCTTTTTTGTCGCTGTTTCCTTTCCTTTCCTTTTCTCTCTCTCCCTCTCGCCCTGCTCTTATCTTTCTCTTTTTCTTTCCTTCATTCTTTCTATCTTTCCTTCTTTCCTTTTCCTTTCTTGATACCTTTCTTTCTCCCTTTCTTTCTTTTTTTTCTTTCTTTCTTTCTTTCCCCCCGCTCTCATCTCTTTGTTTATTACGGAATCACTTCGCTTTCTTTCTTTCTTCTTTCTTTCTTTCTTTTTTCTTTCTTTCTTTCTTTCTTTCTTTCTTCCGCTCTCATTTCATGCATTATTACAGAATCACGTTACTTTATTCCTTCCTTGCTCTTTTCTTTCATTCCTTCTTTTTTCTCTTTTCTTTCTTCCTTTCTCTCTCTCTCTCTCTCTCTCTCCCTCTATCACTCTCTTTCATTCTTTCCTTCCCTTTACTCTCTCTCTCACTCTCTTTCTTTCCCTTAATCTCATTGTTTCCCTCCCAAAACCATTTCGACTTTTATAAAAGAATCTCACCTCTCTATTGTCTCGCATCATTCGCGAAACAGCAAGCAAACACCTTGAAATTCCTAATGTTTTGTTTTTATAAAAGCAGGACACTTGAGGAAGCGTCTATCAAATATATTGTCCTACAGGTGGTCGGGTAATATGCTAAAAATAATAGATTATATTTTGTATTGCTTTTCATGAAGGATTAAAAGAGACTTTAAGAAGCATCCGGAGGAATATTATCCAATTGGTAGTCCTACGTGATGCTAGAAATAACAGCCAAGTACATCAAAGTTGTCTGTTGTCACTCATATAATAATTAAAGGTACTCAGAAAATCCTCTCTCTCCCAACCCAGCCTATTTTAATATATCACCCCAAATCTAAGCCGAATACCCCTAACATCTAAGCCACTTGCCTTCACTTCAGCGACCATGCAAACTCTGTGATGATTGCAGGCAGAGTGAAACGAAAAGGTAAGAATATGTATATGTATTTTAAAGAAAATATTTATATTTTAAAAGATTATTTACGTATATTTATTAATTAATTATTCTATTATTGTAGTTTAATTTTAACCTGATGAGTGGCTATATTTATATCGAACTGGTTTTACTACTACTATTAATTATTTTACTATAGTCGTTTCTTAAATATAGCCACGAAACACGTTCGTTATTCTACCAAATATATACGTTTTATTTATTATTATTTTGCAATTTACTTAATCATCGGTATATTATTGCTATTTTATATTTAATATTTCTATTATATGTAATATTCTGGTGTAATTTAATTGTTCATTTTCAATTGATAAAAGGTGGCTTTTTTCTAATTCATATATATATGTATATATATAAATATATATATATATATGATATATATATATATATATACATATATATATATATATATATATATATACATATATATATATACATATATATATATATACATATATATATATATATTATATATATATATATATATATATATATATATATATATATATATATATATATAATAGATCGTTAGCTACTACACGCATGTTTTCTCTCCTTGTTTCTCTCCCTGTTTTTTTCTGTGTATCTTTCTGTGGAAGAGCGTAGGCTCGAGACGTAAAAGACTTTTTCTATTCCTGAGCGCTATAGTAATACATGTGTTTGTTTGTACACCACCTGCCTTCGCCTTTTGTTTATTTTCGTAAACTTTCCCTTTATATATATATATAGTTAGTCCAAACATGAAAACACAAAGAGAAAACACAACAACGCGAGGACGTGGAACAAGTATAGTATTATTGGACGCCGAGGAAAGAAGGAAAGGAGGAGGGTTTAACGTTTCGAGAGGAGCTCTTCGTCAGAAACATAGGAAAAGGAAAGATCCAATGAAGGGAAGACGGAGGAAAAAATCCCGAACTTTACACAGAAGGAGATATATTTAAGAATTTACAAAAAATTGGAGAGGAATACCGGACTTGTCTTTCTGACATTTTCTATCTTGTGTTTAGCTAAAGAATGTTTGCTATTTGAAAGAATTGTGTGACCGTTTGTTTTTTTTTTGGGGGGGGGGCAATGTGGAATCAAAAGGATTTTTTGTTTCTGGGATAGTCTGTCATGGTTCAGTGTTTTTGGGACTGGTGTAGTTTAGAAAAAACAAGTAAGGAGTCGAGATCCTCCACCAACACCACAACAAGACCTGGAGACTGTCTTAGCTGAAGAATAGAAAAATATTCCTTTGGAAACAATTGGCCCCAGAGTTTAGTGTGGCGAGTGTATGGGTCTGTGTATGTGTGTGTACGTGAGTGTCTGTGTGTCTGTCTGAATATGTTCGTGTTGTGTTAATTGTCCTGGTGGTATATATATATATATATATATATATTATATTTATATATATAATTACAGCGTGGAAGGTGTTTGTAAGCCATTTAAGAAACACGGAAAAGCCGTTCGGTTCTCTTCAACATTTAAGTTTAATTTGTCAAAATATTTTCGTCGCTAAAATCCGCGACTTGTTCACTGACAAAAATCCGTGCTGCATCTGAGAAAGTAACAGTTAGTTCGTCATATATATGTACGTATGTATGTGTGTATGTATGCATACACGCATGTATGCATGCATCCATGTATGTATGTATGTACGTACATACGCTTATATGTATGTATGTATGTATGTGTGTGTATATGCACGCACATACACACTATAAACTTAAAACTATAAACCTGTAGTGATGGATAGATGTAGACTGACCACTCTTCACAATAATATCAAACTTCAACCTTCCCCGCCGAAACTAGGAAGTGATTTACGACCCTCACCCCCAAAACAAAACTCTAAAACCTATTATCAGACATTTATCTCAGTATCACAAAACTTTTGTTTTTACTATAACTATTTTTTTTCGACTTACATCTAGTTAGTTCAGGTTAAATATGTATACGTATGTATGTGTGTATGTATGTATGTGTGTATGCACGTACGTACGCATGTGCGTATGTATGTGTGTGCGTACATGTACGTGCGTATGTACGTGTGTATGCCCATACGCAGGTATGTATGTATGTTTGTACTTATGTGCTACATATGTATGTGAGTATCTAGGAGAATGGGCAGACGTGTCTGTGTGTGTGTACATGTGTATGTGTATGTGAACGTATGTCCGTGTACTGGTAGGTATCCGTCCAAGTTGTGTACATCACTGTTACTTTGTTAAAGGTTGTCTATATATTTCTTTACTACCCACAAGGGTCTAAACACAGAGGGGACAAACAAGGACAGACAAAGGGATTTAAGTCGATTGCATCGACTCCAGTGCGTAACTGATACTTAATTTATCGACCCAGAAAGGATGAAAGGCAAAGTCGACCTCGGCGGAATTTGAACTCGGAACGTAACGACAGACGAAATACGGCTACGCATTTCGCCCGGCGTGCTAACGTTTCTGCCAGCTCGCCGTCACTTTGTTGAAGGTTGTCTATATACACACATATATGTTTGTATAGACGCACACACATATATATATGTGTGGGTGTTTGTTCCTCTCATCATCGTCTAACTGTGAATGGATACAACATTTCGGTGCAACTGTGCACATATAACCATATACATATACGCAAGAACACACAATCATATAGACACACTCATAAATATACATATAATCTTAAATTATATACTCATATATACTTATCCACTTCTACATACATATGTCCTATTACACACACACACACACACACACACACGCACACACACATGCACACACATGCATAAACATACATACGCACACACACACACACACACATACAAAATACGACACAGTATACAAGGGCAACGGTTAAAAATCGAACATGCATTATATTAACCTATCTGCTCTTTTTCTTTTTTCTTTTTTTTATATATGCATAAGCGCATACATATACAATACATACATACATCCATACATGCTCATATGTGCATGTATGTGCATTTTTTCTTATAGCACCACACACGCACATACGTATCGAACAACGTACGCCCATACGGTTATATATAACTGCACATAAGTGTTTTAGCACCACGCATTGCAACATGTATGTAAGGATTACATGTAAACGAGAGAGAGAGAGGTGGTTATAGAATGGTCCTCCTGAATGGGATCTGGATGTTACTCCATTCGGATTTTCGGTTGAGAGTAGGTTTGTATTCTTGTATACAAACAGCTTCTGTGACCTGTCTCAACATTGCATCGGTGGGATGTGTTGATAGGATGTTTAACTTAAGTTTCCCTGAGGATCCCCCGTGGCAGTCCACAGCATGTTGGTAGAAGATGGAGTTTGGCTTCCTTTCAATGTAGTTGTCCAGGTGTTCTTTGAACCTATCATTGATACTTCTAGAAGTCTCACCTATGTATGACTCTGGGTTAGTCGCACAAGCTCCTTCTTGGCACTCAATTTGGTATACGGTGCCCTTGCATTTGCTGTTCACATGTGGGTTTGTCGAACATACTGCACAATTACTTTGACAGGTGATTCTATCAAATGGATATGAACTGCATAATGCAGATTTGGCATTATGCAGATCATATCCATTTGACAGAATCACCTGAGAGGTGAAAGGTAGAACAACAAAGGGCCATTGACATCAATCGGATCCATTGTCAGGTTAAAGACCGCAGGTGAGAACAAGATGTCTCTTATGCAAAACAACTGCTCAAACAAGATTGTCAACGACTACCATCATAGGTGTATGAATGCGTCCATCACACACTGAAACACCAGCCGCGACCACCACAAACATATAAATGCATACAAATAAACATGCGTGTGTGTGTGTGTGTGTGGTGTGTGTGTGTGTGTGTGTGTGTGTGTAAATACACCCGTCTGGCTACTTCATTTGAATTTTACAATATCGATGCTTTTCCAGTTCTGTTGCGTTTCGCTGGAGAACCGTTTTCCCCCAATGTCCAGCGACTCGGAGATCAAACATCTCTATTGTCAATTAAAATGCAGCAGGCGAGGACAGAAAGTCTCTTAAGCAAGAAGTCAACCAAAACCTCACAACGGAAAATGTGAACGACTACCATCACAGTTATGTGTATGTGTCCATCTCACACACACACACACACACAGACACATAGACACACATAAATGCAGGTAAATGAATGTGTTTGTACGTGCATCCGTGAGAGAGATTGTGTGTGTGTGTTTGTGTGAGTGTGTGTATATGTATGCATGTATGTAGGTATATGTATATATATATATATATACATAGATACATATATATATATACATATATATACGTACATACATACATACACATATATATATAAAATATACATATATATATATATGTATATATATATACATATATAGATACATACATTAATCGTCCCAGCGACGATTGACAAGCGCAGTGAACATCCCTCTCACTTAGCGATGCGGCAAATTGTACCGATAGAATGAGTGTCGGGCTTAGATATTACTTGGGTTGATATGTTGGACTAAAAACTTAAAGTTGGTTCCAAACCAACTCTGACAGTGTGCTTCCTATGTAAACACCAACCGCTTTTATTAGACGGTTATATCAATGCATAATTGATGTAATTTGTATGTCAATAGCCTTCTTCAGCCGCGTACAATTACTACTCCAAGGACATGTATTACATTAGTTTGGGAAAAAGACGAATTACGTTGGGGATGCAAATCCTCATAGTCCTGTACAACAGAGCGAGGCACCAAAACAAAATCGAAGCGTCCATCCCGTTTTTCACGAAGAATGGGTTCTCAAGAAAAATCTCAGCAAAAATCCAACGTGTAAAAATAAGCAGAGACACATGAAAATATTCGAAATACGTAAATATTAACAAGTGAAACCAATTGGTAGATAGGGAATCGTTTTTCATTTCGGATATTTTCACTTTGGCTTTTTGCTGAGATTTCTCTTGAGAACACATTCTTCGTGGTAAATGGCGATTTGACGTCTATGTTTAGCATATAGGCTATCCACTTTTAGTGGTCAGTCGTCTAAATTGTGTGTGTATATATATATATATATATATATATATATATATATATATATATATATAATATATATATATATATATATACATATACATATACATATAACGTATATATATACACACATATATATACATATATACATACATATATATATACATACATATATATATATACATACATACATACATACACACACACACACATATATATATATATATATATATATATATAATATGAAGTGACTAATGTTGCTAGTAAGCAGCAGCAACATTGCTAGAAATAAGAGTCAGAATGACTCTTAGCCATCAGTAAGCAAGGGATACAAGCTCCATAGTGCAAGCAAGACAGAGCCGGATCATCGATGATTTCGGATGTGTGATGCATTCCCTGTGGTTGCCAAAGGTTAAAACTCAACTGGCCTTGTCTGTTTATAAGAAATACCAAAGCAACCAGTGGCTCGTGGCTAAGAGTTGATTTGGCTCGTATTTCTAACAATACTTTTGCTTTTTCGTTGTAAATTGTGAATAGTTACCCCAATGATTTATAATTTTCACTTTTATCATTCACGGAATCAGCCACTGATACACACCTGCATACACACACACACACATAAATCAATGACAACTTTTGTCTGACTTTTACCATCTTAATGTTTAAACCAATAAACCAATATTCACGAAACTTTTCGTTCATGTTACACTAACATTCAGTTAAGTGATAAGCTAATTGGATTCCTATAAAAATCTATAACGTGCAACCCAGGGGCATTGGAACAAATAAAATTTTAAAATGATAAAGTTGCAAAACGTATTAATTTGACGGAAAGAGAGTATCAAAGAGAGAGGGAGAATTCTATCAGTGAAGGCGAGAACATCAGCAAGAATGGGATTTTAATGTTAATATAGCTGTCATATACACGCGACGCTGCATACATACTTTTGTAAATACATTGATACAACACACACATACACAGAGAAGGGTGTATTTTATGAATATGTAGTTTCCGTGAGAGACAGAGTGGGTAGCTTTTCTGATGTTTATCGGCGAAGAAACACTCACACATAGATACACGCATACATATGAGTATATACATACAGGGTACATGCATATGTCTATTATACAACATTTTAAACTCGTTATTCCCTGTGTGTACGTATTTAAACGTGTGTGTGCGTGTGTAACACGTCCTATAACTGTCTGTCTCTCTAATTTTGTAGGGACATCCCTGTTACTGTCACATATTTTGGGAGAGTATAACTAGGTCAATATTTCCAAATTTAGTAACTTGAAATAACTTTGTTGCTTGTTTGTTGCAGAAAAGTTGCAGGAAAAGTTTAGTGAGGTTTAAAGTTTAACAAATATTACATAATCATAAAACAGGATTTGGAAGCTGGCATAGGAGCCAATTCTGGGATGCTGGAATCTTTATGTTGAAGGAAAAACGGAGAAAGGAGAAAGGTTGTGCAACAAAATGGTTCATATTTAGTTGAATAAATATTCAATCACATAATATTGTTTTCTCTTCTAATTTCCTTAAATAATCGCCATGAACTTTCCTTAAGTACCAAGCATTCTACTCTCAGCTACAAATGAAGGTAGATAACTATCAACATATGGGATGATGTTAAATCTGCCGATATAACAATGGAAGCGTTTAAGTAGGCAATTAAGTATGGCAACAACAACGAACGGATATTTCAAAGTTTATCTTTATTTCAAAAGCTAATTTCTAACAAAGGAACCAAACCAGTGAAGGGTATCTCTAATGTGAGAGATAGATCCGCTAGAATTAGTAGCTAAATCCACTGCACTCCACACCTCATCATTGTAAAGGAGGACACATTGGAGAATGTGGTTCTTGGTTCTCTATACTTTGGTCAAAGGTCTCTCTCTTTGGTCAGCATTCACCTGGGAGTAAATAACAGCAGAATTTACACAGAAATTCACCGTTCATCTAATGAGAGATATACAAGGGCAGCAAAGCACTCAGCATCTTTAAGGCCACTTCTGAGGGTCTCAACTGTACGTTCCCCTGGTTTACAATTTATAAACCACTCACAAAGCATTTGATAACTCTGTTTTACTGTGTCACAAGGGAAAACGTTCTTGATAATATCCTGGTCAATTGCTGGAATTCCTAAAAAAATACCTGCAAAAGATACAATAAGAAATAACAGGAACAGTATTAACAATCTTTCTATATATAAAGCTGAAGTTGTCTGTGTATGACAGGTTTGGTAGCCTTCAACTAACATTATCTCCTCTGAGACCCTACGGCGCAAGTTGACCAAAATTGAGAGTATGATAGAAGAAGGCTTGCTCTTCCTTCCGTACAAGAATCGGACCATGTTAACACCCAAAAAATTATTTACATCAAAAAGGTGCTTTTTTTCTATGAAAATCCCTATTTTTTAACGATTTTTTGACTGATGTGTCGCCATTTTTCGGTGTATTTCAACTAGAAAAATGTTCACTTAAGGAGAATAACAAGCTATATAATGCCGAAATTTTACTTTTCAAAAATTCCAGTTCTAAAGGCTCGAAACAAACCCGAGCAACGCCGGACGATACTGCTAGTGTTATAGTAAAAGTCTTTATCTTTATCAACAATCTAAATTTTATTATTGAGAGACATTCCTAACATCAATGTCAACCAGCAATCACAATGGCTTTGGACAATAATTTTATACTGTCACCATTTAGCGTTTAAACCGGCCATATCCGGCCCAAATATTCTATATGTTTTATATCCAAACTGGCAATATTAAGCCTCTCATACCAAACCTAAATTGACATTCTAAAAATAAACAATCGCAGCATTGAAACCTCGAAGATATAAGATAATGCATGATTAATTCAAAACAATTTGAATAAAAAAATATTACATTTAACAGAGTAATCTGAACACTAAAGGATTCAACAATATTTAGATCCAAAACAAACATTTGATTGATCTTCGTAAATGTCCTCTATTAAGACATCTTACGTAATCTAACAATGTTGCAATTATATCACTTAATTATCACTTAATTACAGTTTCTCTCTAAGTTTTGTTTACTTTGCTTATATCTGTGCCAAATCATGTGAAGGCGCATGGCTCAGTGGTTAGAGCGTTGAGATTATGATCGTGAGGTTGTGAGTTCGAATCCCGGACCGGGCTGCGTGTTGTGTTCTTGAGCAAGATACTTTATTTCACGTTGCTCCAGTTCACTCAGCTGTAACAAAAGCTAGGGTCAAGCTGTATCGGCGCCTTTTCCCTCCCCATGGATAACACTGGTGGCGTGGAGAGGGGAGGCCTGGGCGACTGCTGGTCTTCCATAATCAACTTTGTCCGGACTTGTGTCTGGGAGAGTAACTTTCTAGGTTCAATCTCATGGACAGTCATGACTGAAGGGGTCGCTCTCTTTCCGTATGCCAAATCTATTACATGGCATTGTTCTCAAGACTAATCTTCACTAACAATCTGCTTAATTCCAATGTCAGACAAGTTATTCATCAAAGATCTAGTAACAAACAAATGTCACAACCACTTCAAGAAGGATAAACATACACCTAATCCCTTTGTTAAACATTGTTGCTGATAGTATTTAATTTTACATTTTATTCTACACAATAAGGGCAATGAGACAAGCAGGACAAACAGACAGATCATCAAAGAGCATTCTTACCAACTCGACTTCTGCTTGTTACAGGTTTTAAACACCTCAGACATCGTTTCAGTGGAACGTTTGAACATTCTTCACATGTCACAAGGTGTCCACAGGGATGAACTTTTGTTGTGGCCGCTTTATTTCTGCACCACAATCATCTGTGCAACGAAATACAAACATATCTAATCAATAACATTCATTTATAAGAAATATGACATTGCGTACGTGTTTACAGAAGAGAATATTATGAGACACTTCAGTGACAATCAAGAGCACATCAGAAATTCTTTAAACCATTACATATTGGCAGATTTGTCTGTAGCTAAATAGTCCATGCACACACACACACACACACATACATAAAATGTGGGGTGCCAGTGAGGTACCTCTGTCAATAGAACCCATTATGTGAATGTAATTGAAACAGTGTTCTTTCTTTGACCACCCAACAACTACAATTGTTGTTTTGTGCTACCTTTCATCAAAACACTAGCAACAGTTTTATTTATTGTTAGAATTTAAACGAAACACACATATAAACATGATTATTACATACAAAATAGTTTATCTTGTCATTGCCAGGAAATACTTACTGTGGCGGTAAAAATGTTTGTAATTTTGTTTTCAAATTTGGGTTTTTAATGAGGTCCAATGGCTGGCGAGATATCTGGTAACCACAAGGGCAGAGAACCTTTCGTCTTTGCTCAAGCTGAGCTCAGTGCAGCACTACAAAGGATGAAATATAAAATGATAACAATATTACACAAATATTCATAACAGATACCTCTAATTACAGAACAGATCATATAAATCTAGTCATAGTTTGTTTATCCAGTAATTAACCCTTTCGTTACCAACCCAGCTCAGGCTCTGTAATACAAATGTCTTGTTTTCAAAAGTTCTGAATTAAAATCTTCCACCAAACCTTAGTCACAATTTATGTTCCTAACACTAGCTGAATGATAAGTTATTTTACTAAATTCTTTGTTATATTTAAAATAATTGAAAGAAACACAGAGCATCTCAAAATATATACAGTAACGAAAGGGTTAAACCAATTATAAAATATTAACTACCTCCATCATCTCTAATTCAGATCATTTCCCATTCTCATTCGTTTTTGACTTTATTTTCGACATTAATTTACGAAGCCCAGTATTGTTGCGTTTGTCAATATGTCTAAATGTAGAAAAATGGTGAAATATTCCTTTTGACAATCTATTAACGGCTTTTTAAAAAATAACTTGCTCGCTTTCTCCTTACATCATATACTACTAACGTACGCGGTAATCACATTCTGCTAAAATGGTTTATTGATGTGTTTTGTTCCTTTTCTTCCCTGATGAGATGATTGCATTGTTTTACATAATTTTTTATTCTCTCTGGAAGAATCTCAATACTTTTCTCGAAATATATGTTGGAAGTATAGATGGTTTAAATAGCATGTGTTTGATTCCACGTCTTAATTTATCTTTTTCTTTCTCTCTCTGTATATAAATATGTATGTATATATATATATATATATATATGAGTCAAGTACATTTACACCAACATCAAATGAAAATTGAATGGAAATTGTAGTTAAGACACCCGTACCGGTGACACGTAAAAGCACCAACCGATCATGGCCGTTAACCAGTCTCCTCTGGCCCCTGTGCTGGTGGCACGTAAAAAGCACCCACTACACTCACGGAGTGGTTGGCGTTAGGAAGGGCATCCAGCTGTAGAAACTCTGCCAGATCAGACTGGTGCCTGGTGCAGCGTCCTGGCTTCGCAGACCCCGGTCGAACTGTCCAACTCATGCTAGCATGGAAAACGGATGTTAAACAATGATGATGATGATATGTATGTATATATATGTATATATATATATGATATGAGAAAATATGGAAGAAAGGAAAATGGAATTCATGAGACTCTTCATTCCATATTCTTTATCTCATATTTCATAAAAATCTACGGACATGAAGTAAATCCAATGGTATTTAAATCTGTACTGTTGATGACATCAGATAGCCGAATACGATGAACAGGCTTTAACCAGCATACTAGAAGGTGTATACCTAAACTTAGAATCATTACCTTCATGTGTTTGTGTGTGTACCTAACTGTACATACAAAACTTAAATACAGGAAAACTCACTAAGGACCATGCTTCATTGTATCCATTTTCTAGTGTCCTAACGTTGAACATTGTTATGACATTATTTACATTTGATGGATGTTCTTATCTTGTTTGTTGTTAACACGACGTTTCAGCTGATATACCCTCCAGCCTTTATCAATTGTCTTGGGGGAAATTTCGAACCTGGGTTCTCATTCCTAAGTATTTTTCGATGCTATTATAATTATTATTCAGGTCACACCCTGGAATCGAACTCAGAATCTTGGGATTAGTAGGCCCCGCTTTTAACCACTATGCCATATGCCCACATGCATATGGTGTAGTGGTTACATTATTTACAACTGACGGATATTTGTCCTCATCTTGTTGTTTCGGCTGATATACCCTCCGGCCTTCATCGGGTGTCTTGGGGAAATTTCGAACCTGGGTTCTCATTCCTAAGGTATTTTCGATATTATTATTATTATTATTCAGGTCACTGACTGGAATTGAACTTGGAATCTTGGGGGTTAGTAGCCTGCGCTCTTAACCACTATGCCATATGCATGTCAAATGTAAATAATGTACGTAATTCCTCATCTCTTAAATATAGAATTGTTATATGTCTACAAGAAGTCAGTGGATACATGTCATGTACAAGAAGTAGGATAGAGAGCAGTTTCACTCAGAATTCTTCATAGAATGGACTGGATGTATTTACCATGGCACCAGCACTATAAAGCTCAGACATCTCTTCTATCCTGCATCATTGTTAATTGAGAATTATATCTCCTCTATTAAATAGGCCACTTCTCTGTCACATTGTGATGGCTGTGTTTATATGGCCAACAGCCGAGATGGGTCACCTCTCAACCGTGGTGAGACGACATCTTTGAGAGTGAAAGGAGATGGAATATTGTTTGTTACATAATATCACTCGGGTCATAAGGGGAGACTGGATCACGGAATGGTAATGGAGGATGGGGTTGATAGGGGAGAATTGATACATGACAAGCAAAGCTTGTCTGTCTGTCTCTCTCTCTCTCTCACAACACACACAGATATATATATATATATATATATATATATATATATATATATATATATATATATATATACAAACAATTGTAAAATTTATCTAATCTAAAATATCCATGGGTGTACCCTCGGAATTAAACATCTCTTTTCATAGCAAGGTGCAAACAGTTATTGCCTTCACCATCAACAGCATTTCGCGAGGTGGCCCCTGGAAACGGCTTCAAGCAACAGTGTCATTTTCTGATTGTTCTTCAATTCTGATTTCACTGAACCCTTTGTGGGGGTAAAAATAGAAAATGAAAATTTACATGAAAATCCGGGTGAATATCAATGTGTCGTTATTATCTTCTACTGGGTACTTGATCAAACTGATCAGATACATTTGCTGTCTGTCAATAAAGTTAACCTTCATGATGTCTTCTATAATTTGCTCTGTGTATGTGTTAGATACACGATAAAGGCTTCATAAACAAATTGCTTCAGCCTAACCTATCTTTATCCCTTACTATGGTAAGGCAGCTTCAGGGGTAGCTTCTGTAAATATGCTAAGCACTGATGCTGGTCATAATTCAATCAATAAACACAGGAGCAAGTAAAAATAGGAGAAGGGGGTAAGCGGGGCCCCATTTAAGAGGCCCTTCAGAAATTAAATTGAACCTTCTATGGTGGTGAGCTGGCAGAAACGTTAGCACGTTGGGCAAAATGCTTAGTGGTATTTTCTCTGCCGCTACGTTCTGAGTTCAAATTCCGCCGAGGTCAACTTTGCCTTTCATCCTTTCGGCATCGATAAATTAAGTACCAGTTATGAACTAGGGTCGATGTAATCGACTTAATCAGTTTGTCTGTCCTTGTTTGTCCCCTCTGTGTTTAGCCCCTTGTTGGTAGTAAAGAAATAAGAAACGTTAGCACGCCGGGCGAAAAGCTTAGCGGTATTTAGTCTGTCTTTATGTTCTGAGTTCAAATTCCGCCAAGGTCGACTTTGACTTTCATCCTCTTGGGATCGATAAATGAAGTACCAGTTGCACACTGAGGTTGATCTACTCGACAGGCCCCAAAATTTCGGGCCTTGTGCCCAGAGTAGAAAAGAAATCGAACCTCCTTACGATACTCCCTGGGCATTCATGGTATGAAATTTATCGTCATTGCTCCAATGCCATGTATTTATTTTAAAATGCAGTAAAAATAGTGGGGCCCCAATTAGGTGGTCCTTCAAAACATAAATTCTCTCAGTATTGGCGAGTTACTGGTTTAAGTTTCGTTTTCTCTAATGACCTAATAACTATTAATTATCTCTATCATTGTGATGTTTGTATTTTTCACGTTTTTCTTCCCTCTTTCCATAACTTCCAGCCAACATTATGATGTGGTGGCTTTGATGCTGGTCGAGGTTAGTTAACAAATGCATATTATATACACTCTCTCGTCTTTGATTGATCTGTTAAATATTGATATCATTAAG
Organism: Octopus sinensis; assembly: GCF_006345805.1. Lineage (NCBI taxonomy): Eukaryota > Metazoa > Mollusca > Cephalopoda > Octopoda > Octopodidae > Octopus > Octopus sinensis. Next base: position 775,069 of record NC_043025.1, read on the forward strand.
GTACCAGTGAAATAATGGGGGTAGGTTTAATCACCTGTATACTCTTTTACTTGTTTCAGTCATTTGACTGTGGCCATGCTGGAGCACCACCTTTAGTCGAACAAATCGACCCCAGGACTAATTCTTTGTAAGCCTAGTACTTATTCTATCGGTCTCTTTTGCTGAACCACTTAGTCGATTTGTTCGACTAGAAGTGGTGCTCCAGCATGGCCACAGTCAAATGACTGAAACAAGTAAAAGAGTATACAGGTGATTAAACCTACCCCCATTATTTCACTGGTACCTTAATGATATCAATATTTAACAGATCAATGAAAGACTAGAGAGTGTATATAATATGCATTTGTTAACTAACCTCGGCCAGCATCAAAGCCACCACATCATAATGTTGGCTGGAAGTTATGGAAGGAGGAAAGAAAAACGTGAAAGGATCTAGGAGGAGTTAACGAACACAAAAACATAACGAGCAAAGAACCATCACTCAAATTTATAATAGGATAGGGCATGAAATTTGTTATATTTTGGTTAATTTCATAATGACCTTCTTTCATCTGACCATTAAAAATACTATTGTCAGTGGTGGTGGTCAGCTGGGCTGTCACCGCCACAAATGCCATCACCATCATGATCAATATACAGGCACAGGAGTGGCTGTGTGGTAAGTAGCTTGCTTCCCAACCACATGGTTCCGGGTTCATTCCCACCGCGTGGCACCTTGCGCCAGTGTTTTCTACTATAGCCTCAGGCTGACCAAAGCCGTGTGAGTGGATTTGGAAGACGGAAACTGAAAGAATCCCGTTGTATATATGTGTGTGTGCGTGTGTGTTTGTCCTCCCCACCTCCCAACATCGCTTGAAAACCGATGCTGGTGTGTTTACATCCCCATAACTTAGTGGTTCGGCAGCAAAAGAGACCGATAGAATAAGTACTAGGCTTAAAAAGAATTAGTCTTGGGGTCGATTTGCTCGACTAACGGATTAAACCTACCCCCATTATTTCACTGGTACCTTAATGATATTAATATTTAACAGATCAATCAAAGACTAGAGAGTGTATTTAATATGCATTTGTTAACTTACCTCGGCCAGCATCAAAGCCACCACATCATAATGTTGGCTGGAAGTTATGGAAAGAGGGAAGAAAAACGTGAAAAATACAAACATCACAATGATAGAGATAATTAATAGTTATTAGGTCATTAGAGAAAACAAATGTAATTAAGTCAACATAGGCGCAGGAGTGACTGTGTGGTAAGTAGCTTGCTAACTAATCACATGGTTCCGGGTTCAGTCCCACTGCGTGGCATCTTGGGCAAGTGTCTTCTGCTATAGCCCCAGGCCGACCAATGCTTGTGAGTGGATTTGGTAGATGGAAACTGAAAGAAGCCTGTCGTATATATGTATATATATATGTGTGTGTGTGTGTGTGTTTGTGTGTCTGTTTTTGTCCCCCCACCATTGCTTGACAACCGATGCTGGTGTCTTTACGTCCCCGTAACTTAGCGGTTCGGCAAAAAGAGACCGATAGAATAAGTACTGGGCTTACAAAGAATAAGTCCCGGGGTCGAGTTGCTCGATTAAAGGCGGTGCTCCAGCATGGCCGCAGTCAAAATGACTGAAGCAAGTAAAGAGAAAGAAAAAGAAGAAAAAAAGATATATTTATTCACTACACACTCTACACAGTACAAAAATGATATATACACACCTGAGTAAACACAGAAATGTATATATGGTACAATGAACAACAGTTATATAAACATGAAATTTAGGAGAGAAAGAAGGGCTATAGATAGTTGTATGGACCCCATTACATGACTGGTATTGCATTTTATCAACCTTGCAAAGATGGAAGGACAAGTCGATCTTGGCAGGATTTGAACTCAGAACATAAAGAGTCATAAATAAATACCACAAGGTATTTTGTCCAACAGTAATAAGACACAAGAAACAGAGTGCAGAGGGAGAACAGTTTATTGCATAAACCCCTGGATATTACTGGTACATATTATAATGACACCAGAGTGGTAATAGATACTCTGGCAAGATTTGAACATGGAACATAAAGAAACAAATGTAAATACTGAAAGGGGGTGATTCTGTATTTAGCCCAGGGTGAGAGGAAAAAGGGAAATTACAAGAGCGAGAGAGAGAGAGAAGGCGGAGGTTTTACATGCGATGAACAGAAGAAAAGGGAGGGTTTGAACCTGTAACGTTGAGGTAACGGAGAATGAGATGACCAGTCAGGCAAGAACAACGACCAAAATTATGGTGATGATTAATTAAAGTAGAATCAAAATCAAATTCGATGACTGGCATCCGTGCTAGCGGGGTGCAAAGAGCACTATACGAGTGTGATCGTTGACAGAGCAGCTAACCGGCTTCCGTGCCAGTGGCACATAAAAGGCACCATTCGAGTGTGATTGTTATTAGCGTCGCCTTACTGGCACCTGTACCGGTGGCATGTGTAAAAAGATTCGAGTGAGGTCGTTCCTGACTGGCCCCCGTGCCAGTGGAACGTAAAAGCACCCACTACACTCTCGGAGTGGTTGGCGTTAGGAAGGGCATCCAGCTGTAGAAACTCTGCCAGATCAAGATGTTGCCTGGTGCAGGATTGGTTCGCCAGTCCTCAGTCAAATTGTCCAACCCATGCTAGCATGGAAAGCGGACGTTAAACGATGATGATGAAGAAGATTACAGTGACATTACAGTGTGAAAGAGGGAAGAACGACAACAAACCCATGGTGGGATTATGGCATGAATGACTCATTGAAAAAATGCGACAAACATTATTGAAAGTGCAAAAGAAACAGATTTGGATATTCCAGAATCGAAGGGACTTACTTTCAAACAGCCAAATGTAAGGGTGTGTCACCATATTGTCACCGATATTGGCATTAATGCCATGTGCAATGTGAATTACAACAGGCCAACTGTGTCTGTGTAACCAGAACTACAGGTGTAGTGTAAGGAGTTATCTCGTTGGTTCACCCGAAGAAAAGAAGAAAAAAAATAGTAAAAATGGTGTTGGAAGGGGAGGAGAAAAATTAAAAGAAAAAAAGAACACAGAAAAAGATAAGAAAAAGAATCTAATTCATTAACCCTTTCGTTACCAACATGGCTGAAACCGCCTCTGGCTCTGTAGTACAAATGTCTTGTTTTCATACATTCTGAATTAAAATCTTCCACCAAATCTTAGTCGCAATTTATGTCCCTAATACTATCTTAATAATAACTAAGTTATTTTACTAAATTCTTTGTTATATTTAAAATTAATTGAAAGAAACACAGAACATCTCAACAGAAATATGGTAACGAAAGGCTTAAAGGAGTGGAATGATTGGGGCAGGGAGTAATTAAATGGAATTTATACTGTATTTACACATACGTGTATACACACACACACATATATATATATATATGTATATATATATGTGTGTATGTGTGTGGAGGCGCAATGGCCCAGTGGTTAGGCCAGCAGACTTGCAGTCGTAGGATCGCTGCTTTGATTCCCAGTCTTGAAATGGGTAACTACTTACCTTATCCACACATACACACCATCAACATCATCGTTTAACGTCCGTTTTCCATGCTAGCATGGGTTGAACGGTTCAACTGGTGTCTGGGAAGCCAGGAAGCTGCACCTGGCTCCAATCTTGATCTGGCAGAGTTTCTACTGCTGGATGCCCTTCCTAACGCCAACCACTCCATGAGTGTAGTGAGTGCATTTTACGTGCCACGGGCACAGGTGCCAGGGGTGTGAATATTTGAATCACTGATTCACTTTTGTTACTGATCCAACCTTTTCTGCCTAGCTTCAGCTAAACTCAGGTACACATTCTTCATGTTTCATATACACATAAATTCTTATAAAATTTCCCCACAGCCCCTACACATGGGTAGTACTGACCTCTTTGAGAAGCCCAGCTCTATATTCCTGCAGACAATATCCCATCTACTGACTATCATCGTTTCCTTCTAACTTCCAATATTTCAATTTTGAAGTAAAAAGCTACAAAGAACCATCATCTTTGTCCTTTTGGGTATCTTTCTCTATTCAATGAACACCAGTACAGTTTTATAAAGCCAGATCAAGTTGGGGCTTGATTCCTATGTGACACACCAGTATTTTCGCAAGTTTGATAAATTCTGCAAAAGAATTGCTGTGGCCCTTGACATCAATAAAAGCTTCAACTGTTTGTGGCAAAAGGACTTCTTGACAAAGTCACCATCCATCTACTAACTCCATCTTTCCCCTCATCTCTTGAGTTGAATATTTCCTGCCAGAATACCCCATTGCAGTGTGTGAGAATGGGTTTCTCTCTCACTCACATTCTCTTAATTCTAGCATGCTTCAAGGTTTGGTTAAATCTCTCTCTCTATAAAGCTGAAGTTGTCTGTGTATGGCAGGTTGGTAGCCTTCAACTAACACTATCTCCTCCGAGACCCTGAGGCGCAAGGTGACCAAAATTGAGAATATGATAGAAGAAGCCTTGCTCTTCATTCCGTAGAAGATAAAATTCAAATCAGACCATGTTAAGACCAAAAATTATTTACATCAAAAAGGTGCTTTTTTTCTATGAAAATCCCCTATTTTTTAACGATTTTTTGACTGATGTGTCGCCATTTTTCGGTGTATTTCAACCAGAAAAATGTTCACTTAAAGAGAATAAAAAGCCACATAACGCAAAATTTTTACTTTTCAAAAAATTCCAATTCTAAAGGGTCAAAACAAACCTGAGCAACGCCGGGCTATACTGCTAGTATATATAAAAAGTGACAATGATGAGGATTACAGGAAAGAGTTGAAGAAAGAAATGAAACATTATGGACAAATGTATGTGATTACTTAGGAACATTTCATATTGTGTATAAAATAAGAAACAAGCAATCAAATTTGAGAAGGAAATAAACAGAACAACTTACTTCATCTGGATGCTCAGTTATGAAGATTTTGACTGCTTCAATGTCACCATTTTTTTCATGATCTCATTGATGTCCATGTCTTTTAAATGAAAGATGTCAAAAGAGAAAATATAAGAATTTAAAAAAAAACTCCTAAAATGAGGTAAACAACAATAAACAGAAGTTGATGGTTCTAAAATCTTGCATAAGATAACAAAAATATTGTAAACTTCAGTTTATCTAAACTATTATTCATAGCTGAATGTTCTTCTTGACACTAATAAACCAAGGCACAGGAGTGGCTGTGTGGTAACGGGCTGGCTTACCAATCACATGGTTTCAGGTTCAGTCCCACTGCATGGCACATTGGGCAAGTGTCTTCTACTATAGCCTCGGCCGACCAAAGCTTTGTGAGTGGATATGGTAGACGGAAACTGAAAGAAGCCCGTCGTATATATAATATATATATATATATGCATATTTATATATACATGTATGTATGTATGTATGTGTGTGTATATGTTTGTATGTCTGTATTTGTCGCCCAATATCACTTG
>NC_043025.1:785526-793026 GCF_006345805.1 Octopus sinensis
TAAAGCGACTCATTGTATTTTCTCTTTGTTGGATCGCCTTTCATTCTTATCTCTCAAATATCCTGTCAGCCTTCCACTCGCGGGAATTTCTGAAATTAAAGCTGTGACCTAGTTTTACCCTAATTGTCCAAAGAGCTATGTGTATATGTATGTGTGTGTGTATGTAAAGACAGACAGGAGAGAGAGAGAGAGGAGAGAGAGAGAGAGAGAGAGAAGGGGTGGGCAACACCTACGTATGTTGATTGTATATTATTAACCCATTGAAATCGTTTTGGATTTCGTGAGCGATAAAAGCCGAACACATTTTGTTGTTAAAGGCGCGGTTTTATTGGCCAACGTCTATGCATTGTAGTAACATGATCACGCACAACACACACACACACACACACACACACACACACACACAACACAATTCACACGCAAACATACTTATGTATTATGTATATATATATATAGATACGTGTGTGTGTGTGTTGTGTGTGTGTGTGTGTGTGTGTATTATACATGCATGGCAGAAACGTTAGCAGTCCGGGCGAAATGCGTAGCCGTATTTCGTCTGTCGTTACGTTGTGAGTTCAAATTCCGCGCAGGTCGACATTGCCTTTCAGCCTTTTGGGGTCGATAAATTAAGTACCAGTTACGCACTGGTGTCGATGTAATCGACTTAATACCTATGTCTGTCCTTGTTTGTCCCCTCTATGTTTGGCCCCTTGTCGGTAATAAAGAAATAGGTATTTCGTCTGTCGTTACGTTGTGAGTTCAAATTTCGCCGAGGTCGACTTTGCCTTTCAGCCTTTCGGGGTCGATAAATTAAGTACCAGTTACGCACTGGTGTCGATGTAATCGACTTAATCCCTTTGTCTGTCCTTGTTTGTCCCCTCTATGTTTGGCCCCTTGTGGGCAATAAAGAAATATATATGTATATATATATATATATATATATATATATATATATATATATATATATATGTATGTGTGTGTGTGTGTGTGTGAGAGTGTATAGTTAATGAAATATATTCAATGAGAATACAATATACCGAATTTCAAATAAATGCTCTTGGTAGGGGAATGTCTAAAGCATTAAAGATATTTAGACATAATATATTCTTATATATATATATATATATGTGTGTGTGTGTGTGTGTGTGTGTGTGTGTATTTAATAATATAAGGGTAAAGAATTATTAATTTTAAAAAACCAACAATTATTCCCGGGTAGATTTCGGTATGTAAATATAACTATTATCGGTAGGAACTTTTTTTTAAAATTATATATATATATATATAAAAGAGCAAGCAACAGGTTGCTTAGCCACATACCGAAAAAATAAGAAATAGCAGTCAAAGACCGTTTATTTCTATTTTATACAAATATAAAATAGAAATAAACGGTCTTTGACTGCTATTTCTAGTGGAGTTATATTTGCATAAAATAGAAATAAACGGTTTTTGACTGCTATTTCTAATTTTTTGGTATGTGGCTAAGCGACCTGTCTCTTGCCCTTTTATATATATATATATCACCATCATCATCATCATCGTTTAGCATCCGCTTTCCATGCTAGTATGGGTTGGAGGGTTCAACTGGGGTCTGGGAAGCACTAGGCCCACTCTGATCTGGCACTGTTTCTACGGCTGGATGCTCTTCCTAACGCTAACCACTCCGTGAGTGTAGTGGGTGCTTTTTACGTGCCACCAGCACAGGTGCCAGGCGAAGCTGGCAACGGCCACAATCGGATGGTGCCTTTTATGTACCACCGGCACGGAGGCCAGTCGGGCGGCGCTGGCAACGGCCACAATCGGATGGTGCCTTTTATGTACCACCGGCACGGAGGCCAGTCGGGCGGCGCTGGCAACGGCCACAGTCGGATGGTGCCTTTTATGTACCACCGGCACGGAGGCCAGTCGGGCGGCGCTGGCAACGGCCACAATCGGATGGTGCCTTTTATGTACCGCCGGCACGGAGGCCAGTCGGGCGGCGCTGGCAACGGCCACAATCGGATGGTGCCTTTTATGTACACCGGCACGGAGGCGGCAGTCGGGCGGCGCTGGCAACGGCCACAATCGGATGGGCCTTTTATGTAACCACCGGCACGGAGGCCAGTCGGGGCGGCGCTGGCAACGGCCACAATCGGATGGTGCCTTTTATGTACCACCGGCACGGAGGCCAGTCGGGCGGAGCTGGCAACGGCCACAATCGGATGGTGCCTTTTATGTACCACCGGCACGGAGGCCAGTCGGGCGGCGCTGGCAACGGCCACAATCGGATGGTGCCTTTTATGTACCACCGGCACGGAGGCCAGTCGGGCGGCGCTGGCAACGGCCACAATCGGATGGTGCCTTTTATAACCACCGGCACGGAGGCCAGTCGGGCGGCGCTGGCAACGGCCACAATCGGATGGTGCCTTTTATGTACCACCGGCACGGAGGCCAGTTGGGGCGGCGCTGGCAACGACCACAATCGGATGGTGCCTTTTATGTACCACCGGCACGGAGGCCAGTCGGGCGGCGCGGCAACGGCCACAATCGGATGGTGCCTTTTATGTACCACCGGCACGGAGGCCAGTCGGGCGGCGCTGGCAACGGCCACAATCGGATGGTGCCTTTTATGTACCACCGGCACGGAGGCCAGTCGGGCGGCGCTGGCAACGGCCACAATCGGATGGTGCCTTTTATGTACCACCGGCACGGAGGCCAGTCGGGCGGCGCTGGCAACGGCCACAATCGGATGGTGCCTTTTATGTACCACCGGCACGGAGGCCAGTCGGGCGGCGCTGGGCACGGCAACGCCACAATCGGATGGTGCCTTTTATAACCACCGGCACGGAGGCCAGTCGGGCGGCGCTGGCAACGGCCACAATCGGATGGTGCCTTTTATGTACCACCGGCACGGAGGCCAGTTGGGGCGGCGCTGGCAACGACCACAATCGGATGGTGCCTTTTATGTACCACCGGCACGGAGGCCAGTCGGGCGGGCGCGGCAACGGCCACAATCGGATGGTGCCTTTATGTACCACCGGCACGGAGGCCAGTCGGGGGCGGCGCTGGCAACGGCACAATCGGATGGTGCCTTTTATGTACCACCGGCACGGAGGCCAGTCGGGCGGCGCTGGCAACGGCCACAATCGGATGGTGCCTTTTATGTACCACCGGCACGGAGGCCAGTCGGGCGGCGCTGGCAACGGCCACAATCGGATGGTGCCTTTTATGTACCACCGGCACGGAGGCCAGTCGGGCGGCGCTGGCAACGGCCACAATCGGATGGTGCCTTTTATGTACCACCGGCACGGAGGCCAGTCGGGCGGCGCTGGCAACGGCCACAATCGGATGGTGCCTTTATGTACCACCGGCACGGAGGCCAGTCGGGCGGCGCTGGCAACGGCCACAATCGGATGGTGCCTTTTATGTACCACCGGCACGGAGGCCAGTCGGGCGGCGCTGGCAACGGCCACAATCGGGTGGTGCCTTTTATGTACCACCGGCACTGAGGCCAGTCGGGCGGCGCTGGCAACGGCCACAATCGGATGGTGTCTTTTATGTACCACCGGCTCGGAGGCCTGTCGGGCGGCGCTGGCAACGGCCACAATCGGATGGTGCCTTTTATGTACCACCGGCACGGAGGCCACTCGGCGGCGCTGGCAACGGCCACAATCGGATGGTGCCTTTATGTACCACGGCACGGAGGCCAGTCGGGCGCGATGGCAACGGCCACAATCGGATGGTGCCTTTTATGTACCACCGGCACGGAGGCCAGTCGGGGCGGCGCTGGCAACGGCCACAATCGGATGGTGACTTTTATGTACCACCGGCACGGAAGCCAGTCGGGCGTCGCTGGCAACGGCCACAATCGGATGGTGCCTTTTATGTACCACCGGCACGGAGGCCAGTCGGGGCGGCGCTGGCAACGGCCACAATCGGATGGTGCCTTTTATGTACCACCGGCACGGAGGCCAGTCGGGCGGCGCTGGCAACGGCCACAATCGGATGGTGCCTTTTATGTACCACCGGCACGGAGGCCAGTCGGGGCGGCGCTGGCAACGGCCACAATCGGATGGTGCCTTTTATGTACCACCGGCACGGAGGCCTGTCGGGCGGCGCTGGCAACGGCCAGAATCGGATGGTGCCTTTTATGTACCACCGGCACGGAGGCCAGTCGAGCGGCGCTGGCAACGGCCACAATCGGATGGTGCCTTTTTATGTACAACGGCACGGAGGCCAGTGGGGCGCGCTGGCAACGGCCACAATCGGATGGTGCCTTTTATGTACCACCGGCACGGAGGCCAGTCGGGGCGGCGCTGGCAACGGCCACATTCGGATGTTTCTCTTACGTGCCACCGGCACTGGTATCACAGCAACAATTTCCACTGATGTTGATCGATTTCGATTTTGATTGTGATTTTGATTTTGATTCTCACTTGCCTCAACAGGTCTTCGCAAGTAGAGTTTGTGTCCCAAGAAGGAAAGGTATGCATACGTGGACTGGCTACATCCCTAGTAGAGGCCACGGGTTATGGTCTCACTTGTCCTTCCGGGTCTTCCCACGCACAGCATACTTCCAAAGGTTTCGGTCTCTCGTCATTTCCTCGGTGAGACCTAAAGTTCGAAGGTCATATATACATGCATATATATATATATATATATATATATATATATATATATATATATGTATAGGTATCTATCTATCTATCTATCTAAATGCATGCTAGTGTGTGTATATTTGTACGTATATACATTTGCTGAAATCATATATATATATATGATTTCAGCAAATGTATACGTACAAATATACAAATATACAAATATACAAGGAGTAAAAGACTCTGTATATATATATATTTTTTTTGTACTTGTTTCAGTCATTTGACTGTGGCCATGCTGAGAGCACCGCCTTTAGAGTGGTTGAAAGAGTACTACAGCAGGGATCACCACCATCCTGCCGGCGGAGCCTCGTGGAGCTTTTATGTGTTTTCGCTCAATAAACACACACAACGCCCGGTCTGGGAATCGAAACCGCGATCCTCCGACCGCAAGTCCGCTGCCCTAACCACTGGGCCATTGCGCCTCCATATATATATATATATATATATATATATATATATATATATATATATACGTATGTATATATATATACAGAGTCTTTTACTCCTTTACTTGTTTCAGTCATTTTGACTGTGGCCATTTTGACTGGAACACCGCCTTTAGTCGAGTAAGTCGACCCCAGGACTTATTCTTTGTAAGCCTAGTACCTATTCTATAGATCTCTTTTGCCAAAGTGTTAGGTTACGTGGACATAAACACACCACCATCGGTGGTCAAGCGATACTGGACACACACACACACACACGCAAACATATATACGACGGGCTTCTTTCAGTTTCCGTCTACCAAATGCACCCACAAGGCTTTGGTCGGCCTGAGGCTATAGTAGAAGACACTTGCCCAAGGTGCCACGCAGTGGGACTGAACCCGGAACCATGTGGTCCATAGAAGATACTTACCGCACAACCACTCCTGCACCTATATACATATCTATATTTATATATATATATATTATATATATATATATATATATATTATAAATGAAAAATGCATTAAATGCTACAAAACGTACGCATAGGACATATGTACATACAAACATACATATATGTGTGTGTATGTATAAATATATATGTATGTACGTATCTATGCGTGTATGTTTAACTAGCTAGATAGATAAACTGATGGATATGTACTCACACGTCCTGCTTTTCTAAAAGTGACCTAAAATGTTTATCTAAGATGTGAAAAGGGACAAGTTTCTTTAGATTAATATGGTTATAGAAATTTCAGGAATTTAATGAGTGAAAATTGATATATATATATACATATATACGACGGGCTTCTTTCAGTTTCCGTCTACCAAATCCATTCACTAGTTTTTGGTCGGCCAGAGGCTATGGTAGAAGACACTTGCCCAAGCTACCACACAATGGGACTGAGCCCAGAACCATGTGGTTGGTAAACAAGCTACTTACCACACAGCCACTCCTGATATATATATATATATATATATCAATATATATATATATATATATATATATATATATATATATATGTGTGTGTGTGGTGTGTATGTATGTATATATAAGAATGAATGTTTTATATATAATGAACGTGAAATACAGGAAGGGACGAACACGGAACACAGACAAATCATTCGAAGCCTTCAATCTTCAGTCAGACACCGAATCATCATAGCAATTTCGGTGTTCAATTCTGATATTTGCTCCAACTCGGCCAGCCCCAAGAAAAAAAACTAAGCTGTAAAGCATTAGATTTCTTGGTAGAAGAGAGGAATGTGAACGCACAAGACGGATGTGAATACAAGAGACGAAAACGAAATTGAAAACAGTAATGAAAAAACAAAATGTATATAACGGTGGTTGTCATACGACTTTAGACCAAATGAGACAAAACAACAACATAGCAGCTGGCGTAGAAATAATTACCGTTTCGGTAGCGGGGACACATGTTGGTCGAGATACGAAGGCCAACAGAATGGTTGAAGAAGCAGCAGGTCAGGAGAGAGAAAGAGAGACAGAGAGAGAGGGAATCAAAGAGGGTGGAAGGCAGGGGACAGAATCAGTGACCAAGAGAGAAGGAGAAGAAGGATTAAGGAGGATGGGAGGAAGAGGGGAGGAGGATGGGAGGAAGAGAGGGGAAGAATCGGAGGGCGCCAAAAAAGTTTGGTGAAGAAGCAATGGCGGGTAGTAAAAGACAGTGTGTATAGAAGTCGTGCAGGGTTTAAAATTGGACAAACAAACGGGGGGGGGGTGCACGTAACGCCGCAATAATATAAGAATGAATGTTTTTATATATAATGAACGTGAAATACAGGAAGGGACGAACACGGAACACAGACAAATCATTCGAAGCCTTCAATCTTCAGTCAGACACCGAATCATCATAGCAAATTTCGGCTGTTCAATTCTGATATTTGCTCCAACTCGGCCAGCCCCAAGAAAAAAAATTAAGCTGTAAGCATTAGATTTCGTGAATGAATTATCCTATGTTTACCGTCAGCATGGAAAATTCGATGAACCGATACCAGGGTAGCAAATTCACGTGAGAAACATGATTGAAGCGACCTATCCAAGGGTATAAACTCCGGGTTCATGTGCAGAAATTTGTGTTATATATGAATAAATAAAAGAATGGAGTCGAACGAAGATGTTAGCAAAATTCCTTTACTCTCGACATATGTTTCGAAGACAACATAGTTTCATTCCAAAGGAATAAAGGGTGCAAGATGCAATCATTTATTTATTCATATATATATGTATATCACCATCATCATTGTTTAACGTCCGTTTTCCATGCTAGTATGGGTTGGACGGTTCGACCGGGGTCTGGGAAGCCAAGAGGCTGCACCAGGCTCTAGTCTGACTTCGCAGTGTTTCTACAGCTGGATGCCCCTCCTAACACCGACAACTCATTGAGTGTAGTGGGTGCTTCTTACGT
>NC_043025.1:805526-808026 GCF_006345805.1 Octopus sinensis
TATTGTCTCGGGATTTCGCTTTCTCTCACATTTTATCAAGACATACACACACACAACTATTTATACATGTACGTTTGAGTGCCTATATGCGTATATATATATATATATATATATTATATTATATATATTATATATATATATATTTATACATATATATGTATTATCGATAGATGAGTGTATTATTACCTTGTTAACAATTAACACGGAAAACTTAAATAAATAGTTACCAGGGTAGCAAAAATCTCACAAGTATATTTTTGATCAGCTAATGAACTTTTCAGCTGACTCTTGTGTGTGCTTATGTATGTATGTGTGTGTGTGTGTGAGCATTGGAATCACAATGATGAGGTTGTGAGTTCGAATCCTGGTCCGAGCTGTGTGTTGTGTTCTTGGGTAAGACACTTTATCTCACGTTACTCCAGTTCACTAATCGATAGAAATGAGCTGTGACCCCTCACTGCTGCCAAGCTGTATCGGACCTCTTTGCCTTTCCCTTGGATAAAATCGGTGGCGTGGACGGGAGGGGCCAGTATGCATGGGCGGCTTCTGATCTTCCATAAACAGCTTTACTCGTATTTATGCCTCCGAGGGGAACTTTCTAGGTGCAATCTCATGCTCATTCATGACCGAAGGGGGTCTTTAGCCTTTATACATACATACACACACACACACACACACACACAACATATATATATGTATAAATAAATAATATATATATATATATATACAGAGAGTGGGTATGCATGTGTAGGATGTGTAGAATGTATAAGTATATGCATACATGTATGTATGTATAAATATATGCATATATGTATATGTTTACATACGTGAGACAGACAGACAGACAGGGAGCGTGTGTGTTAGAGAATAAAAGTGAGTAAGCGTGAGAGTATGAGAGATTGAGTCTCAGAAATTTGGTCATTGTTAAATGCATGTCAGTCGCCCACTTGAGGAAATAATATACATCGTAAACAAAGTAATTAACTCTCTAATTGTTCCATTTAATTACTTCATATGAGCTGTTATTATTAATTCCGACCTTGCTAAGAACATGTTTGCATTCCAGGAAATAATGGCCATCAAACTTGAGTTTACCATATCAATATGTATCTATCTATCCTATCCATCTATGTGCGTGTATGCGTATATATATATATATATATATATATATATATATATATATATATATATATATATATATATGGTTCGGGGTTCAATTTGGCCAAATGACTTCTACTATAGCCTTGGGCTGACCAAAGCCTTGTTTGTGTGTCTGTGTTTGTCCTCTCGTCATCGCTTGGCAACCGATGTTGGTGTGTTTGCGTCCCCGTAAATTAGCGGTTCGACAAAAGGAACCGATAGAATAAATACTGCACTAGTAAAGAATAAATTCTGTGTCGATTTGTTTCACCAAAAGACACCGCTCCATCATGGCCGCGGTCAAGTAAAAGAGTATACATACATACCTATATACATACACATACATACATATACATACATACATACATACATACATATATACATATATGTGTGTATATATATATATGTGGGTGGGGGTGGAAGAAAAGCTGTATCTTCTTATTCACACAATTCGTTTCACAATTCTACATTTTACTCATTGGATATTACAAAAATACTTTATTTTTTATTTTTAGAAAACCTTATTTTTTTCTCATATGTTCACACTGTCTCTCTCTCTCTCTCTCTCTCTCTCTCAGTTTCCCCACGTATTTCTAAACATAACCTGTATACCGTAACCCTTAAACCTAACTAATACCTACAACTTAAACCCTAACCTAAAAACTCAAACGCTTGGCCTCTCTTTTAAACCCTTCTCTCGTTCTAAATCCCTAATAAAAGAATTTTTTCTGATACATTTGTCAACTGCTGTTTCTTTAGGTTTAGCCATATCAAATGTCCCTTCGTTTGTCCTGTTCCCCTAAACTTTATTAAAATAAGTTTCAAATGCAGTTGATTATGGAACCTGTAAATGTGAGAATACCCATAGCTACAACTTATATTCTAACCCTTTCCCTATTTCTCGTCCTAAATCTTTCATACGAATTCCAAACGATCTTTTCCTAGCATATTTGTCAACTGCTATTTCTGTTAGGCTTAGCGATACCAAAAGTCTCCTTCGATTGTCCTGTTCCCCTAAATATAAATGAAATATAAAATGCAGTTGATTATGGCACCTCTAAATGGGAGAATACAAGGTGAGATGATGAATGAGATGAGAGGGTAATAATGCCTTTCCAGATATATAATAATCCCGTAAATGAAATAAAGAATAGTTTTCAAATATGAACAGGCTGAAATTAAGCGTGTGTGCAGTAAAGCACATTGAAATTGCATAATTACAGCTAATTTGAAGTAATTAAAGATATAATTACTATGTTTATGTTGTGTCCTCAATTTGTCTAAACTGGGAAATTTGGGATGTATTTTATTAATACCAAGAATTTATAACTTGCTCCCCCTCCTCTCTCACCCTGTCTCT